>NW_019386322.1:20264-70794 GCF_000671375.1 Centruroides sculpturatus | reverse complement strand
CTTCTAACAGGAAAAGTAACTTTCGTTATCATGGAATTATAACAAAACCTGCCAATTCAATATAAATGGAAAAAAAATATTATATGGAATTGAACGAAAATGAAAATTTGCTTGATAATTCAACTACGCTTGTTGGAGAACAATAAAAACACTACACTCAACAAGCCACCAATAAAACTCAACTGCCTAACCTATAACCAAAGTCTCCTTTTAATTTGTTTTTTTAAAAAAAGAGATTGACAAACTTTCCCGCATGCCGAAGTTGCCGCGGTCTCCCCTACGCTTTTATTTATTATCTTCGTTCTATAATGCATCTATAATTATAATATTGTATTTTACAGAATGAAAAAAAATGTATAAACATGTATATTATATACTTCTCTTTAGGATAATGCACCATATACTTAGAAAGTAAATATCTATTTCAATATATTAAAAGTAGCCTTTTCAGCATAATTTAATAGAGTATATGATAGCATTTGCATCATTTAAATTACAAGTAAAAATCGAATATAATAGAGAGGTTGCGGCCGACGTTTTCAACGCGAAAACGTGTACGTCGGACGTTCAGCGCCGCTTTCCTGCGAACCTAGAAGTTTGACAATGGCGTGTGGAACGTCAGTAGTATCGTGCTCGACGTTCTAAACGCCATTGTCAAACTTCTAGGCTCGCAGGAAGGCGGCGCTGAACGTCCTATGTACACGTTTTCGCGTTGAAAACGTCGGCCGCAACCTCTCTATTTCCTGAAAAAAATTCAAACATTTTAAATTTACAACAATGTATGTAGTTGTAGATTTTAATGCAATAAAAACTATAAAGTAGTTTTATAATAAAAGTTTAACTCTTCAATTAGTTTAATTTATATAATAACTAGCAAGTGGGCCCGGCGTTGCTCGGTCAAAAGTAACGATAACTAAGATAAAGATTATTACGTTACAATCAACCTTACCCGTTTTCACAGAATGCAAGAATTGGGTCTCCTCGTTTCCAGACTAATTAGAGAATTTTTAGATGGGTCTAAAAATATGTTCGATTTCCGGCAAAAACAAAAAAAACTGCATCTGCGTCTTGCACGTCGCTTTCTCTTTACAATTCCATTGTTACGTAACACTTCCATTGTTGACATTTCCATTGTTACTTAAAACTTCCATTGTTACTTAACACTTCTATTGTTACTTAGCACTTCCATTGTTACTTAACACTTCCATTGTTGATGGACGTGTTAAGCCTTATTCCTGTCTCTCTTCCCCGTGTGGAGGAATTTCAAAAAATCTCTTCTTAGTGTGCGTTTTCCTAACGTACCCAAACTGTGTACCAAATTTCAACTTTCAACTCCTAACCGTTTGGGCCCCACGCTTATTATTATTATTATTATCACTATTATTATTATTATTATTGTGTTAAGGTTAAGTGGGTAATACTCGGTTTAAACCGGTGGCTGTGTACTATGCCAGACAATTATTATTATTATTATTATTATTATTATTATTATCAATTCATCTCGATTATATATTAGATAGTATATTAACTATTTTTTGATTATTATCATTATTATTAATTCAAATTTCTTACTACAAAATCTCCTTACAAATATTTTTTAAATAAATAAAAAAATTAATATGAAATTTTAAATATATTATAAATACATTTTGAAAATTGAAGTATATAAATATTTTCTTTATATGTATATGTATATATGTGTTTATTAAAAGAAACGAGAATTTATACTACAGTATTCTAATGACTTGAATTTCCCATAAATAGTGGTAAAAAGGTTTATTTTGTGTGCTAAAACATTAATTTAAAATAATAATATTGTAATTTCATTTAATTTTTAATTTACCACATTATTGTAGTTAAGAGATCTAATCAATTTTCTATATGTTATTTCAATTGTTAAGCATATTAAAGACGACAGATATCCAATGCCTATAAATAATATAAGACTTTTAATATCTTCGATAGATAATTGTTGGAATTCAGACAAATCTTGAAGTTCTTCTACTTCTGTAGGTAACAGTTTCTCAACAATTCCTGCTTCGAACATGCGGCTTACTCTAAAAAACAAAAAGTTTTTCGTTCTTATACATAGATACACGTAAAGTTCGTTAAATATATGTAAATTCGTCTTACGTGTTGCTTATATCCTTCTTGAATGAAAAATTTGTTCGTATTGGATGAGCAATCATGTATGAACGAGGGAAATCTGTTGACGTAATATATTTATGTTTTTCGAATTTACTAATGTACTGATTTATCACATAATTAGTCATTATGTATGCAAATCGTTCATTGTCCATTTTCTTAATGGCTTGTGTGACAGACATTAAGTTATTATTTGACAAAATGTTTTCTTTTAAAATTTTGGTATATTCCAACTTTGAATTCTATAATAAATAATAGTATCTACGTAAAACATACGTATTATAAAATAGGAATTCTGAAGTTGTGCACACACTTACATGGATATCTTTCCATATATTAATTTTTTCGTATGTTCTGCATGAATACTCACCGTTTCGAACAAAGGTAGCAAGTTCTTGAAAATCTCTTGGATATGGCTCAGTTAAAGGAGATGTCATAAAAGACATTAAGGCTCCGCTTTAACCAGATACCTCCAATACAACAATCGATAACCATCAAATTCCTATCATAAATATGAATGCAAACCTTTTCCCATATTTTATATCTAATTCTAATTTGTGTTAAAGTAATAAGCCTTAACATAGCCTAAGTGTAATTAATAAACTCTGTAACATAACACAATTAATTAATTAAATTTACCTTCATCCAAAAATGTGCAAAATAAATCCCAAAAAAATACGACAACGTGTCGAACGTTCTCGTTTCGTCACTTCGATCGAGTCCTTCTCAAGAACTATATGCAGGAACAGTCCAAATATTAATACAGTTAAAAATATAGCGATCCATATCTAATTTATAAATCATATAGTTTTAAGTCAAATAAAAAAAAGAATTAACATGTGTTTTAGATACTTACTTCAATGAAAAAAGGCTTCATTAGAGTATTTCAATCAGTAACTTTATTTGGAACTTTAATAATAAAAATTGCTGCATAAAATGAAAACACAGGTGTAAATTGCATCGTGGAGAAACGAGAGTAACTCATTTCCATTGGAACAACAGCCACATCTGCTTCCTAAATTCATAAAATTCATACAATTATAAAAGAGGAAGTTTAGTAAAATTTACAACTACATTATAATACATTACATAATTTTGCTTGTAGTAAGTAAATGCTTATGGTCTGCACAAGTATTGAACTTTTTTATTCAATTCTTGTATTATGGTAGGAATAAGTGTTGGCGTTAGATATGAATGGAAAATTGTATCGAGTTGTGTTGGTGAGAAAATCATGACACCATCGTAGAGACCTTCCAGATGATGTCTAGACTTTTGTTTATATAACTAGATTTTTGTACTTTGTACCTTATTTCCTCTCCTGTTTTGTATGTGTAGTATATACAGTTTAGAATAATTAATTTTAACGTTTGGACCCGAGTAGACTTGAGCAAGTTCTATAGCGTTACAGAAAACTCGGTCTTTTCGGCCCCCAAAAAATTTTTTTTTGGATTTTTTTAATGTTTTTTAAGTCTCCGAATTTTTTCAAAAATTTATACCCGCCCGAAAAAAGTTTATCACATTTTTAATCAACCTTTAATGACGCGCGATTAACGCTTAATTGCTTTTTAATGTGATTTTTTTTTATCAAATTTAATTCATCGTTCTAAAATTGTAGTGCACGGATTTTACTTTGGTAAAGTTTTTTAAAGCTACTTTAGGATGTCAAAAACGACCTGCAATAGGTTTTTAATTTTTTTTAATTAATAGATTTTATTATATATAAATTTAGTTAATTAGGGGGGTCGGAAATCGCAATAAAAATTTCATTTTTTTAAAAATATTTAAAAATATGCAGCCAGCTAGTATTCACCCTACTTTAAACTCTTGTCCTCCCGAGACGTCTATGAGTATGTCCCAGGAAATTTGACACCAGATGTTCTCAAGGTCATCGAGCTGTAAACACAATGACTCATTGGTATCAAATTTCGTAGAATGGCCAGAAAATGGAAAATGAAGTTTGAAGCTTTTTCTTCAAAATTAACGCATTCTTTCGTTTTTTCAGTTTAAATATTTTTTACGTTTAATTACATTAATAACTAAAATTGGTAAAGTCCCAAGGAGTTAAGAGCGCGAGCTTTTACAAGTTTTGGTATTAAGGTATTCAGATGAGAGAATGAATGAAAATGTCTAATGACATCATATAAGTTGTTTTAGAAATACCAATTACATCTGTGCTTCATCTGTCAACAAGAATTAATTAAGAAACATGAAAATTACAACAAAAGTAACATCTGTTTTACGTCTACCTAAATTATACTTCTTGAATGACGTCTAAACTTCAAACATGAAAGATTTGCAATTACACATAAATATTTTCATTATATTAGTTTACCCTAACTTAACCTAAGTTTAGATTAAACTAGGTTAAATTAGTCTAAGACAGTGTTTCTCATTAAAGCGATATCACCCCTGTCTGGGCGTTTATTCATATTGGGGACGATTAGTAACAATTTTCATTTTAGAAGGCGAAAAATAATTTTCTGAACGATATAGAAAAACTTTATATTAAGAATAATTAAATATTTTATTCGTTATATCGTACAATAATTAAACAAAAATCATTCTACTAGTGACTAGTCTATTCAATGCAATTCGAATTTGGACCATCGGCATCGGAATTTTAAAGCTTGCAGCCGGCATTCACAGCGAATAATGCTTAATTTTATATTAAAATCGAATAAGTATTCTGAGTAAATAATTATTTATTTGATAATTATATACTTTGTTAAAAATTAAATTAATAAGCACAACAAAATTGTTCTAAAAAGGAATAGAATAGTGAAAAGCCCATAGTGAAAGGGGTTATACTACGTTACGATGCTATTAAAGGGTTGACGGTAGAAGTTGAGAAACACTGCTCTAAAACTTTCTATAAGTGAGAAATGTCACCATGTATTGTACATATTCTGAGTAAAGCTGCATAACAGCCAAATTTGTTGAAGAAATTTTTGTTTCATTTAGTTTTTCTTTAAAGTTGTTTTACTAAAATCGTGAAAGATAATTAAACTATTTCCCGCAGACTTATTTTCTCGTTGAAGATGACACGTCTAATGTGTCACTTGGAATGAACGCGTGAAATGCAACTATTGGTCCCGATAAATACGAAACCTCCTAAGAAAGTCATAACGAAAATTCAAGAGGAGCCCAAACAAAAAGGAGGGAATTGAATGAGTAGTTTATTCTTGTAGAGCATAAGCATCCAAATATTGCCTGTTTTAAATAATTATGTTTGATAAATATGAAAGTTTGAAATTACAAGTATCAATTGAATATATATTTTTGGGAGAGAAACACGATAGAATACCAAATTGTAAAATCTGGAAGAAATATATCCGAAAAATATAAATTTTACTTTCTGAAATGTCTGACTAATGGTAAGATTTAATTATTCACTTGGCACGAAAACAGATTCGTGTATAAAACTGATTTCAAGAAGTCCGAATCATTTCAAAATATACTATAATTTTTCGAGCATAAGCAAGTCATGGCTTACATGTTTTTTTTACATTGGAAAAGGTAGATAGTGGTTTATACAAAGATGCGACTTATGTNACACGGTGGTGTCAGTCCTGACAAGGCATCAAAGAGGTGCCAACTCTGCGGTCCAACAGTAAGATATACACAATGTAACTGTATTGAGTGTTTATTCTTGTAGAGCATAAGCATCCGAACATTGCCTGTTTAAAATAATTATGTTTGATAAATATGAAAGTATGAAATTACGAGTATCGATTGAATTTTTTTTTGAGATGAAAACACGATAGAAAACCAAATTGTAAAATCTGGAAAAAATAAATCCGAACAATATAAATTTTACTGTTTGAAATGTGTGACTAATGGTGAGATTTAATTACGTATTCACTTGGCACGAAAACAGATTCGTGTATAAAACTGATTTCAAGAAGTTCGAATCATTCCAAAATATACTACACTTTTTCTTTACTATTTAATTTTTTACTGGAGTGTACATGAAATTTATACGGTAGTAAATTGATTTATTATTTATCAATTTACGAGACTGATTTTGGCATACAATAGTAATTCGTTTATAATGTATTATTCTGTAAATTACTAATGATCACACTTTACTTTTCAACTTAAATTACCCAAACTTATTTTAAATTTCTAACATGATAAAAACAGCTAGAGAGTGACAGAGTGACTACTGTATAGAGTAATATTCAGTACAACTTGTGTTATTTACAGTAAAATAATTTGTCTTGTATTTTGCACAGGCTATTTGACTGGAAAATCTCTATTCATAAACTTACTTTGACAAAGTACTTCTTCTTCACGAAGTAAAATTCGTATTTTACAAATTCGAATTTTTGCAAATCTGTTCGCATAACGAAGCAACTGTGAAAGTATAGAAAATTGATAGGTTTTATATATTACAGCAAAATTAATGATAAACGGTTTGCAAATAAATTTTCAGTTACGTTTTCTACTGTTGAAATTCTACTGTTTTATCAAAACTGCTGTCTTATTTATGTTTTCATGTTCGTATTATTATTATTTTGGTTTTTTTTTTACTTTGTAGCTATCGTGGTGGGTTTTCCCGAGGCTTTATCGCGTGATCCATATTGAAAAAAGTGGAGTGGTAATAAATGGCTTCAAGCTAACTAACACTAATCTATCATAAAAATTCCTGGGATCACAGTCAGAGCTTCTCTAGATTGGTGTTTCAATAGATGTGCAGGCTGATGTTATTACTGCCTAGAACACACAGAAGTTATTCGCAGAAAGATATGAGCTTAGAATATCTACATATTCTTAAATGTCCTAACGTATATTAAACAGGTACATACAGAATATCAGTGATGCCAAATTATCAAAGAAAAAAGGTTCATGAAACGTGCAACAAGATTTAATTCTGCAATAACAAGGTGCTGTTATAAAGTCAGATATTTTTCAATTTTAATGCCCTTCTTCGCACAGCTGACTGATTGCGTATATTAAAAAATATTTGTTTGCCAGATTATTGTGAAGACGATTCGAGATTTCATGTGTCAGTGGAAATACATGTCGCATACATTCATTGGTTCGATCGAGAAACGGCAACAACTCTGTGTGTTTGAACATCAAATCGTTTAATTCAACTCTTAGATGTCTAGAATTTAATTTTAATGCCCAAAATACTTTGAAAAGTAATCGAATCTTTTGGATTGGAACAATAGCTTTAGTTAAAATGTCTACTTTTGTAAATATCTTTGTCCAACCTGCACAAATCGATATATCGACATAGAAATGCAGAAATCTATTGTATTAAACTACCAAAATGTTACCAGGAAAATGTAATAAGCTTTGTAAATGAATTCGATTCGTTTTGACTTGTTTTTAGTTTCAATGCAGTTGCAATTTTGAAAAAAGTTTAGTCAAATATTCTGACCACAGCCGAAATTGGCTTCATCAATAATATGATTTTTTATGTACATGATATCATTATAAATTTATTCTAAATATTTAATTATTAAAAATAAATAAATAAATAACGTAAACGAAATATTCTAATACGTATAGCATATATAAGTTTTAATTTTCAATACTTTCTTTGTAATTTTCTAGTGATACTCAGATTACTGTTGATACATCTGTAACATCAAAAAATTAACATATTGGATCATTAAATAATTTTTAAATTACTCTTGTCGAAAATTAAAATTTTTTTTTATTTTTGTATACGATAATATTATACACGAAATATAAGATATGCGTTATTTTTTGTAGTAATTAAAAAGGTCATAAGCAAATAAATTACTTCTTAAATACCATAATTTTAAACAAGCAAAAAAAATTACAAGAGTTAATAATTATTCTTATTGAGATGTCAACCAAATGCGTATAGAATTTTAAACTATGAAAATTGAACAAATTGAAAAACAATAGAAGTCAATCAAGGTTTTCTGGGAATACCTTTCTTTTGTTCTATTGTATTGTGAAATAAACAAAAGGGAAAATTTTAAAATTACTGTTTTTCTGTTTTTTTAACCTTTAAAATTCAAGTTAAAAAGAATTTAAATCACAAAAAATATAATTTAAAATATTATAAAAACTTGCGTTTTGAATCGAACTATTCTTAGTCTTTTTCTATCGAAATATGAAATTTATGTATTTCTTTGTAGTCAGCAGATGTTTAAATATTTAAAAAAATTTTAACAACAATTTTATATTTGTTTTTTTAAGTATTACATGAATACTACTGATAGACGAATGCTTTTAAAATAATAAAGTATTTTTCTTGAAGATTTGTTACGGTATTTATACTAATATTTAAAATTAACACAATGAAGGTAACACACGACAGACCGAAATTTGCATAAAAGATGCAATATGCTGGGTGCTCTGATGTCTAATATTACTTGTCAGTTAAATTAATGTCTTTTTTTAAGTATATTGTATGTGTACAATAAACATGATTTCGCTATTTGGTTTCCTTTCTAATATTGCAGTTTTAAAAGCCAGCAGTGCAATTTAGTTAATATGTTTTTAAAAGTATTGTTTTATTGGTGATGTATTTCAGAAATGATGGAAGATAGTGAAGTGGCTATCCAATCATATCAATTACAGCAAAGAATTTACAATCATGATTAAATTTTACATTAATTAAAGTAAAATATGTTTTACAAATAGCTTTAATTTTGTGTAAACCCAGAAAACGTTAATCCTATTTTTCCGGTGTCAAAGAAAAGACATCTGTGATATTAAGATAAGGTGAAATGCAAGAAACGTTTTTAGTATTGACAGAAAAAATACAGATGTAGTTATTCTTTGACGGAATTAACGATTATACTGTATAAAAGTATAGACGTATCGACAATTATTATATAATACAAACTGTACGAAATAATAAATAAGCACAAACACGTACGGAACAATTCTTAATTTCATAACGAAGCACTCAAGTAACGTGTTTTATCTAACATAATTTTTAATTATTTATGTTAGATAAAATTAATTTCTTTCTGAATCAACCACAATGATTAGGCTAATGATATTTTGCGTATAATGTTTTCTGTAATAGTTTATTTGAAATTTAATTATCCTTCCTATCTGTCATAAAGGTTGAAAAACACTGCTCTAGACCTTTCTAAATTTTAAATTAATTAAAGGAAAATATGTTTTACAAATAGCTTTAATTTTGTGTAAACCCAGAAAACGTTAATCCTATTTTTCTAGTGTCAAAAAAGACGTCTGTGATATTAAGATAAGGTGAAATGCAAGAAACGTTTTTAGTATTGACAGAAGAAATACAGATGTAGTTATTCTTTGACGGAATTAACCATTAAACTATATGAAAGTATACACGTATCGACAATTATTATATAATACAAACTGTACGAAATAATAAATAAGCACAAACACGTACGGAACAATTATTAATTTCATAACGAAGCACTCAAAACAAAATTTTTAATTATTTATGTTAGATAAAATTAATTTTTTTCTGATCAACCGCAATGATTAGGCTATTTATATTTTGCGTATAATGTTTCTGTAATACTTTATTACAAATTTAATTATCTTTCCTGTGCCTTAAATACGGTGATAAACACTAGTGTAAATTATCGATTTTTCCACCTTGTTACCAGTTTTATACTTATAATTTTAATGCAATTCAGTATAATATCTTATTCTACGACTATAAAAGCAACTGCAAAAACGTCTGACAACATCATCACAGTAGAAAGAGTATTACATATTATCAGTGTTGTTTTCCTACTTTCCTAATAAAATTATAACTCAGTTCGCATGGGAAATAAACCTGTTCTGTCACGAAAGAAAAAAAAAAATAGATTTTAGAAAGCATTTCATTTTGATAAAATTCACGTTATTGTATATTAATTATATTTGTTCAAAATTGAACAAGATTTCTTACAATTTTTTCAAAGGTAGTACAGTACAAAATACATAATTAAAATCTTAAAAGATTAATTATTTTAATAATAATTTAAATTCGAATATTATTCGGAAATTTAATACATCTATAAAACACATGTTACTACTGCTGTTTTTCTCTAAAGTAAATATATCGACATATGTTTATTTTATCGAAACATAATAGTAGTATTTAAATGTGAAATTATTATTGCCATGCGTATAAAATTACAGATAATGAAACTGCAGAAATCAAAATTAATTTTACTACTTTAAAATCAAGAATAACTGCATTATTAATATCCGTAATGCGTTTCTGCGATATTATTCCATGTNTTATGCAAATCTGTGATTCCCAAGCCATAGTCTTATGCAAATCATGCCGTGTGGCGTAATTGTCTGCTGACCAATCAGTGGCTGTACTTTCAAAAAGTTAACAGCCACTTTCAACCATCTGTCAATGACCGTTACGACTAAAAATACTTTCGGTAGGTCTTACTTTCAGGGGGAGGTCTTACATTTCGCAATTCAGCAAAATCTGTGCTAGGTCTTATTTTCTGCGAATGAATTATTTTCGGGGAAACACGGCTATAATTTTTTTCAATTTAGAAAAAAAAAGTTTTGAATTTTTTAGAACCAATTAGGAATTCAAATAAGGCATTTCAATGAATTGTAACTCCAAACTCAGTGAACATCAATAAACTTTCTCCAGTAAATAGTAACATCAAGTTGGGTAGTCGTATTGAGTATATATTAAATATTTGCTTTAATAATTAAAAATGTATAGATCTATAATTTTAAAAAAATAATATTTAACAAAAAATATAGAATTTCTGATAATATTCAGTAATATTAGCGTTACATTACAGTATATCTATATATATATAAATGCTTGTCCTGACTGACTCATTCACTGATTCATCATCGCCTAGAGCAAACCGCTGGACCTAAAGAGCAGAAATTTGGTACACAGTTAGGGTTCGTCATGAAAACGCACACTAAGAAGGGATTTTCGAAATTCCCAAGTGGGGGGAGAGTGAAAGCATTAAGGCTTAACCGGAAAAACGTCTTCGACTGTACTATTTTAGATGCGATTTTTTGTTTTTAACTATATTTAGTCTTCATTGAGTACTTAGGTGTATTAAATTGATAAAATTCAGACATTGTTATAAATATTTTTATCTATTTCAATTTTTAAAATGTTCGAACCGTTTTAGATTCGAATTTGTTATTGCATATTGGTTCGATTATAGAACGATTGTAAATGCTCCAGAAAATTGATCAGATTGAAAATGGTTCGTGTGATTCTCGGCAATTCTTTTCAGCGGTAGGTGTTATATAGACCTAACAATTACTATGGTTATTGAAATATTGAATGAAAATGGGGTTTGCTTGCAAAGCCTCTGCGGACGAAGTCGCGGGTAACAGCTAGTAATACATAATTATAAACTTAAAAAATTAATTAATTTAATAATATTTAAAATTTAAATATTTTTCGCAAATTTCATATATCTAAGCAACACATGTTACTACTGCTGTTTTTCTCTAAAGTAAATATATCGATATATATTTATTTGATCGAAACATAATAGTACTATTTAAAGGTGGTATTATTATTGCCATGCGTATAGAATTATAGATAATAAATCATTTCAGAAATCACAATTGATTTTACTACATTACAGTCAAGGATAACTGCATTATTAATATCCGTTACGCGTTTCTGCAATTCTATTCCACGTGGAAGATACGAAAAAAAATGTATTGTCAATTTTTTTTTTGTCTTTTCCTGCTTCAACTTTGATTACATCGAATATAATTATTCAAATTGTAAACTTGTATTTAATTTATTATTTAATGTCAATTTACGATTTCATTTTTCTTACTGCTTTTTTTATCCATTATGAAACGTAAATAGTTATTTTTAGTCAGTTTAGTTTTTAAATACTAAATAAAGAACATTAAAATTCGTCGAAATACCTCATTAATGTTTTTCAGAACGAAAATTTCATGGTTCAGTGATAATTAATTACAAAATTTATTTTAAAGTTTTTTCTGATTCATTAAATTGTTCATGAAACTTGTATTGTAAGTTTTTTCCTCGTAGATAATTTATCATTTCTTGCAACATTCATTTCTTTTTTATATTATCAAGTATAACGTCTGTATCCAGTCTTCGAGTTACAAAATCCATTTGCGAATTCCTTATTACAATATTATAAATTATAACACTGTCGATAAATACAATTAACTCCGGATCGTACAAGTTATCGTGGCATAAGATATTTCGGATAATAAAATTGAACAATATATGGTGAGTAATTATTAAATTGTTTTAGATACATTGGCATGGAAATGCATTTTAATAATAAGTTAAACTTAAGTAATTTACAAATTGTTTTAAATTAGCGAATGAAGTAATTAAAATTTTATTTGCTTGCGAGTTTTATAAGTAAAGTTAACAAAAGGCTAATTAAACTTTGAAATACATCTGTAATAATTTGTGTGAAATCATCAGGTTCTATTTAAATTTAAAAAGTGTTGTTCGTGTATTGTAAAACCAACAGTACTATATTATGCTTCATTTATTATGATGATTACTTCTAATTCATCTAAAATAATAAAAATTTTTTAAACCGTATTTGTCTTATTATTCAAGATAAAGAGACTGATACGGTATTACAGGACTCTGCTTATACTTGAATAGTTGAAAACTTACAATTTAAAAGTTGTGATATGTTTATAATTAACAGTAAGCAATATTTTAATAGATTGCTACAAATTTTGTACGAGATTAAAATATCGGCGTACAGAAACACGTTTCTGACTGTTCATTTAACGTGAATAGTACTTCGGAACACCACACCGAAAACGTTGCAAGTACCTGATTTTATTATTAAATTTAATTGCACCGTAATCTTTTTTTATATATAAATATATAAATTACATTTAAAAAGTTCTTTTATTGTTGACGTAGATAACAATCAGTGAAAAGTAGTGAAATTAAGGAAACACTATCGTTTCTAAATGCACAATTTCATATTTTTTTCAAAACGTTCATTGTTTAGTATATTACGTCATAAAACCTGATGAAAAATTGATATAAAGCTATGTAATGTTAATTTTTGTAAAATGCCAAATTTTTCACGTTCGAGCAATTGTTTGTAGATATAACACAATTTTCTTTGTTAATCCTTTTTTATTGTTATTATTTATTTTTTGTGGAAACATCACACTTTCAAAAACATTGATTAATCTATAAGACAGTTGTAATCGATAGGTTGATTGTAATCGTTCTGAAAATCTAAATGCCAATTTAAAAAAAAAAAATAATTTTTTGCTTAGAGACTTCAACTAGTACTCCATATATTTACATTAATGTACGTATGTTTCTCTTGCTTCTCAGTAAAGGTATTCTTAAATATTTTATTGTTTAATTTGACTTTTACTTTTTATTACTTAGAAATAACATTGGTTTATTACGTACCTGGCATTTAGGAATGAAAAATTATTTATATGCGTGGGTTATACATTACTTTTTTGTAATTTTTAGTCGTATTGAGCTGAATATTAGATATTTGTTTTAATAACAAAAATGTTTAAATGTACTATTTTACATAATTTTCAATAATTTCGTAATATTAAACACAAATTTATAGAATTTCTAATAATATTCTGATTTCTGATTTGCAGTATTTTCTAGTTGTACAAGAAAATTACAGCTGATTTCATAACTGAAAGTTTAATGTTTTATCTAGTAAGTAAACTTAAGAACAATGAATAAAAGTTTAACGGCTTCATAGAATTTTAATTGAAATTTTAAAATATTGAATTTATCTAAATGATAAAAACATAAAAAAAAGTTTAAAATATTTAAAAAAAGTTCTCATCGGACATAATTTTAGAAATGTCTTTCATGTGTTGTCTCTTCGTCTGCCTTTAAAATTAAAAATCTTACTCGCGGTGATGACCTTATTTAGAGACTTTCTTTTAAGGAATCCCGAAAATATACAATGGGACAACAGATAAAGGACGCTTTTATAGCTATGTTCGATTGAAAAAAATATTTTTTGTGAACATCGATAATTATCTGAATGATGTTTTATTTTTATTTTTTATAGGCAAAAGAAAAAAAAAATTAATCAAAATTGAAACATGAAAATTGACTGTGTGAGGAATCGATTATTCATCGTTTTTCGAAAATTAGGAAGATTAATCGGACTTCATCCTTACTTCTTTATCTTTTTTCCTATTTTAATATCAGCGATATTCTCAGCATTCCTCGTTAATATAAACACTATCACAAACATGGTAGAAATGACATTTGCAGATTCAGGAAAAGTCTACGATACTAAGAAGTTTGTTGACGAAACGTTTCCTTTCAATACATCGAAATTCCTTGATCCGACAAGTTTTACAGCTCTACCAAAATGTGTGTTTGTGATATTTACAAAGAAAGGTGGTGGAGACATGCTCGAAAAAGATGTGCTACTGGAAATAAGTCTGGCGGATCAGTTTATTAAAAATATAACAATTAACGATAAAGGTAGAAAAATTGGATATTCGGATATTTGTGGACGTGTAGGCGAAAAATGTTTTGAAAATCCCATTATCGAAATATTGCCCGAAATTGATAATATAGTGCAGAGAGAGAAGAAATTAAAATATCCGTTCGACATAGATCCGCTGACATACTCTTATCAAATTTATTCCCTCAACTTTGGGGGTGTAATCGAAGATGACAACGATGTGATTCAAACAGTAAATGCTATAAGATTAACCTATTTTACTGACGAGAGCGACAAGAAAAAACACAATGTGATAGGAAGATGGCAAAAAGAAGTTTATAATCAAATAAGAAATCATCAATTTAAATATGTTTTCTGTATAATTGATTACATGTGGTCAATGGAACAACGAAATGTACAATTATCGGAAAATATGGAACCGATGATCGGTGCAGTAGTTGCATTTATTTCTCTTTTTACTACTGTCACGTGTATGAGCAACAATTGGGCAAAAAGCAAGCCTTTTCTTGGTATTGCAAGTGTTGTATCTGCTGGTCTGGCCGTGGTCACCTCTTTCGGATTCATGTCGGCTGTCGGTGTACCAAATAGTATTTGGAACATTACCATTCCGTTTTTAGTTCTCGGTAAGTTCTCGGTAAGGTACACTTTTATATTTGTACCATTTTAGATTATGATATTTTTATTTAGTAATAATTTTCTGATGTAGTGACGGAAATCGATGATGCTTTCGTATTATTGGCATGTTGGAAAATATCAAACCCCAAGCATAAAGTACACAAACGCATGGAAGAAACATTGGGTGAAGCAGGAATTTCTATAACGTTAACATCGTTGACTAATCTGTTTTCTTATTGCATTGGAATGACGGCATCTTTCCCTCTTATAAGAATGTTTTGTTATTATTCGGCAACCAGCGTAGTGTTCACATTTTTGTATCAAATAACATTTTATGCAGGGTGCATGGCATTATCAGGGTACAAAGAAGAAAAACAACAACAAGCACTTCGTCTTAATTTCAGTAAGATCATTTAATTAACTTTTTAAATATAAAATTGTATATATATTGGTCATATGTTCTATATGATTCCTTATTTCGTTTAAATGTTCTGTTAATCTGAAGTTATTTGCAGAAACTTAATTTTTCTTACCCAAATACTTTCAATTAATTAATTGCAGCTTTTTATGCAACAAGTACTTACGTTGTTAATATTGAATTTGATTAATTTAAAATATGAAACATTACAGGAATTTATATTTGTTGTGTTTAGTTACGTATAAATAAAACTAAAAGTAAAAAGAAAAAAAATTAATAAACTGGTTTCGTGCAATGTTCTTGCATGTGTAGTAACAGCTGGTCACGTACCTATATATTGACTAGCTTGGTTACCTGGCTTCGCTCTGGGAGTTGATATGAAATTTTATGATAGTTTGAAATAAAAAGATAAGCATTAAAACATAAGAGGTGAAAAAATTTTATTGAAAACATATTCTATTTACTTGTCTATAAACAACATTTTTCAATTTGTTATCTGGGGTATATATGTACAAATTTTTCGAATTTCCTACTCGAGAGCAAGCTACGTATAGACCGCGAGAGAAGCAGGAGTGTTTGAGGTTGATGCCGCGATGTTTTAAAGTGTGTCCTTGCGCTTTGTTAATTGTAAAACTATAGGCTAATTTGATTGGAAATTGCAGTCTTTTAAATTGGAATGGCAGTTCAGTAGAGATCAGTGATATTCTGGCGATAAATACTATGTGTGTTTTTGTCCTTTTTTGTCATAAGTTCGGCTTCGATTATGTTATTCGATAGCTGTTTGACGATCATGCTTGTTCCATTACATAGTTGTGGTGAGTTCAGATTTTTGTTCGGAGATCCAATTTTCAGTCGAATGCAGTGTAATGGCATTCTTAATACTTGAAAACAGTTTAAAATTTCTGTAGGAAAAAGACTCATCTGTGCATGTATAGTCAAGAAGAAATATATTTTCTATATAAATGTCATAATTTGTCCTGACAAATTTTTTATTTTTAGAAAATGTCACAGATTCACAGAAATTACTGTCTCTCCTATGCCTGATATAAAAATTTCATATAACGAAATTTTAGATAGCCCAATATCCTCTGAAGAACTGGATTTATCAATTCGGAATTTAAAAACGAAAACAGCTAATGGAATTGATTTAATTACCACTAAGTTTATTAAACTTCTTTCGCCGGCGGGTAGGCAAGTTCTTCTTCATCTATACAACCACTTTTATAATGATTCTATTTATCCAAAATCTTGGAAATTAGTGAAAATTCTTATGATTTATAAAAAGGAAAACCGATCAGAACCTAACAATTACCGCCCTATTACTTTATTATCTGTAATTAGGAAGTGTTTTACCGCAATACTCACTACTCGTTTTCAAAACTGGATCTCTGAGCAGAATTTAAATTCGCAATTTCAATACGCTTTCTCCAAATCGAAAAGTAGGTTACTACTCAGGCTTTGCTTTAGTTTTAGAAACTTGTAGTATAAAATTTTCATGCCAACATTAAACGCAGACGTAGTATTATTCTAACGTAAGCCTCTGAGGGATTTCTTTCATTTCTCTTTTTTTTCTGCTGATTTCCCTCTTTTTTCACACTTTTCCTTCTCCGTTTGCAATTATCTTCTATTTTATTTTAAGAAAAAACAAATTCCTTCCGTTAAAATAAAATGAAAAGTATGGTAAGAAATATTATAAAGAAAAAGATGATTTTTCTCAATAATTATACTTTGTCATGTGATTTTATAAATGTCTAAGCACGTTTCATTTCAGTTATTTATATCGCAATTAATTAATATTACATTAAATGATTAAAACTTAACTATACATTGTTTTAAATTGATTTTTCGAATAGAAATCTTGTATTAATATCTTAAATGGTTAATTTTATTTACAGAAGATATCGAAAATTTTTCTACAGAAGAAGAAACGTCAACTGATGAGCCAACAATGGCATATTTTAGGGACAAGTTTGGAAGAATTCTATCTATGAATGTAACGAAGATAACAGTTATCATCGTTTACTTTCTGAATTTATCATTTGGAATATGGGGAGCGTTGACTATAAAACACGGTATAGATTTTACTAACTTATATCCACAAGAATCAGAAATAACACGGGGTATTAAAATATATTATAACAGTTTCGGTCGTTATACGTTTCCTTACCAAATAGTCATTAACAGCACACTTGATTATTCAGATTTAAATGTACAGAAATCCGTAGACGAACTACTCAACAAATTCGAAAGTCTTTCATATATCGCCGATTCCAGATTTACATTATCGTGGTTAAAATATTACAAAGAATTCCAAAATCACCCGCTAGCAAAATATTCATTACGAGGATATAACATGTCGGTTAAACAAGATTTTCTGGACGGACTTCGCGATGTTTTCTTGAAGTTTAAATCAGCGAAACAATTCACCGACGATATTGCATTCAATTTTGATGGAACCGATATTATAAGTAGCAGATTCCATATTTTTGTAAATGATACGTTAAGTCCAGCAGCTGAAATGGAAATGTTAAAAGCTCTGTGGAAAATTGCTGACGAATTCGAACTTCCTGTTTTTGTTCATGCAGCAGTCACACCTCTGTACGAACAAGGAATAATAATTGGACGTACAATTAACGATTTATTTTGGATCACTTCACTTTTGGTTATGATTCTTTTCGTAGTTATCATACCAAACATTGTCGTTGCTGTTCTCGTTGCAATATCAGTAACATCCACCATTGTAGAAACTTTAGGATACATGTCTCTATGGGGTATAAACATGGACATTTTATCCATGATGAGTCTGATATTATGTGTCGGATTCTGCGTAAATTATCCGGCTCACATATCTTACGCCTATATTTGTTCTCCCTACCAAACCCCCAATGAAAGAATGAAAGACAGTCTGTATCGTATCGGCTATCCAATATGTCAAGGATCTCTGTCAACCATTTTAGGAATTTTATTTGTGTACAGAGATATGTACGCTTTCATTATATTTGTGAAAATAGTATTTCTTATCGCAATAGAAACTGCATTTCATGCATTGATTTTTGTTCCTGTTGTTCTTTCTTTAATCTCTTCAATCTTTTTTAAAGCTAATAACGAAATATAGAGCCAGAAGTAAAGAAAAATGTTTTCGGAGAATTTACTATTCTGATTGTAAAATAAACTTACAATTTTAAAAGTTTTCAACATAGCTTATTTTTATTTAATTTGATGTTATATTTGGATCTGTAGTTAGTTCTAGAAATCAGTCACGATATAGTGTGTCTTTTTCTTAATTATTTTAAACCGAGAGTTTTCGAAATTATTATGTTTTATGATGTTATTATATACAAATGAATGTTACTATTCTTTTATTTTTTTGTAATTGCGTTATTATAAATTATAAATCCAGTTGAAATGTATATCTAGATAAAATATTGAATTTTGCTTTGACTTTAGACGTTTTTGGACTTCTCTACAATAAAAAGTTTAAAGTTATACTTTGTGTTCACCTGTTGTATTAAAACATTTTTACATTAATAAACTTTATTAATATTTTAGTAACGTTAAAATTTTTTTATTATATTAATAAAGTAGCTGATGAAACGGTTTGCATTGCAACTAATAACCTATAGCGGAAACCAAATTCAACTTATTTTCCTGCAATTTCACTCATGTTGTAATTGTTATATACCTGAAAATTATTTTTTCATATTAGTGATATCATTTTGTTTTCTAGATTTGTTAAATACAAGAAAAAATAAATATAAAAGTCATAAAGTGAATATAAAAAATCGATAAACAAAAACTTTCGATTTTTGTATCTTTATGTGTAGATTTTTCTTTAGTGCTAAGTTGCACCATTTTGTTAAACTTAATACCTGCTGTGTTTTCTGCTGAGAATTTATTAAAATCTATAAGCTGGTTCGTGTCTAACAAAGATTAATGGTATAATATTTTAGTGTTTGAAAATCGATATGAAAAGAAGATTAAAAAAAATTTTAACATAGCTGAATTAAAATTGAACTAAATTATGATTTTACTTGTTAATAGCATTTACAATCAGATATAATCGAGATTGGATGATTGTCTTAGTAACAATAAAAAAATTCTCTTTCATTGTGGGAACGCCCAGTAATTTTACTAATTCATAATCCATAAAGCAATAAGGCTGGAGCACAAGCTACTGATAGGGATTCCCATGTCAGTAAGGTCTACGGGGAGAAATGAAGCTAAAATAAACTATATCCATAATCTGTGAAAATATTTACAATGGTATTTACCAAATCTGAGTACAGTACCGGCTCGGACATCGCCCGAATAAACAAGGTCCACGTTTGTAGAGTAGGCAGAGGCTCGCGTTTCAAAAATAGGCAACAATCTCACTTGATTACTGGTGACGACAATAGCGCCAGCCCAAGCATAACTACTACAATGATATGACGAATCAAACTTGTCTTGGTGTTTCTCCACAAACCACAAAGACTAGAAAACCAGGCCAATGAATGAAATGGACAATTCAAATAATTTTAAGAAGGTTATTATTTGTATTGGTTACGTTATTGTTAAACAGTTTGTTTTAGAATTACATTTGGTTAGAAAATAACTAAATTATACATTTACAACAATTGCAATAATATTGTCTGTTTGTTTGTTTATTTATTAAATTATTGCAACGTGACACTTGGGCGATCTGCCTAATGGAGATGCTTTCCAGGTGGTCTTTTAAGGGTAACTGGCCCCTGTTCAGACAGTACAGAGAAGAAGAAAACTCAGAAAACACCACGTGGCAAACATGTCCGGCAGAGTTGCGAACCAGTTACCAAACACCCTGTGTTCAGGGAATAGAACCGCTTGTGTAATGTAAACGCCAACTGTAATAAGTTACATCAATAAATTGATTAATAGTAAACCAATTATTTTTGAATGTGAAAAATGGATAAATTTAACAATGAGTTGCAAAAAACTTTTTTGGCTTTTATGAGTTTTTATTTTAAAAAACTCAAAAATCGTTATTACTTATGTGTAGAATTTGTATTTATATAATTTAAATTATTTGAATAAATCTTAATATACTATTATTTATTCATTGAATATTATCCCCTATTTAATATTACATAGAGCGCGTATAATATTTTATACGCACCATAACATTATTTGATTCTTTAAATTAATTTAAGGTTGAAATGTGAAAATTTGTCGTTTCCACTTCTTACACCGATTGTAAAATCGTCTTTTTATTCAGAATGGTTTAAGTATAGATTAACTACAATTGGCATGTTAGGATACTTGTTATTTGGGTCCTAACTATCTAATTATAACAATAACAAATGACGCTATAGTCCAGGACTATATATTAAATAGAGTTAGATAACCTAATAAATAGAATTTAACAATTTTCGAGGGTTTATCGCACCAAGGCCGACAAAAAGAAGGACCAGAACTTTTACTAAAACGTTATTAACTTTTTTGTAAAAATTTTGGTTAGTAACTTTTCGGTGAAAGTTCTTACAATAAAAAGTGATTTTTCGAAAATTCTCTAGGAGAGGGAATGGGAGAAAATTAAGGCTTGACCTGAATAACAACGGCTTCTACTGTAGTATTCTAGATGCGATTTTTGGTTTTTAAGTACGTTTTAGTAGAGTATGCAATGAAAGTTCAAACTAAAAAGGAATTTTTGAAAATTTCTCCGCGAGCGAAGAACAAAAGGATTAAGGTTTAAAAAGTCTTAGCTCCAAANAAGAGGTACTGAAGTAATTGTAACCGTATTTTTTATTTATGTTTCGTCATTTATGTTTCGAAAATAAAATTGATTTAATATTTATCGTATCTCAGAATTCTATATTTGAAAGTTAATTTCAGGTAATATATTAAAAATCAACGATTTTACAAAATTAGTAACAACTAATGATTGAGAATCTAACTGATGTATTGAGGTAGGGTTATTTATATTAAATTGCAAAATCGTGTTGAGAAATGCCACTGGTAGCAGCTTTACCCACGCAAATTTTGCAAATTGTCAACTGGTTCTATTATTAAAAAAAATGGAAACATTTTAAAATATATAATGTTACTGTAACGTGCCAACCTGACACATCACAGAAATAAATTGTTAAATATCTGTAAATTCGTCTTACGTGTTGCTTATATTCTTCTTCAATGAAAAATTTGTTCGTATTGGATAAGCAATCATGTATGAACGACGGAAATCTGTTGACCTTATATATTTATGCTTTTCGAATTTACTAATGTACTGATTTATCACATAATTAGTCATTATGTATGCAAATCGTTCATTGTTCATTTTCTTAATGGCTTGTGAGACAGACATTAAGTTATTGTTTGACAAAATGTTTTGAACCGAAAAAAACTTTTAAAAAAATTTTAGAAAAAGGTTTTAAAAATTGCAGTAATTAAAAGCATTAATTAATGTTATAATGTCGAATTACTGAATACTACAACCATTTTATAAAACGTTTTTAAGGAAGAAAATAACTGAGTATTGTTTGCATGGGAAATAAAAGACTTCTTTCATATAATACAGTACCGTTTAATGCTCTATTCCTCCATTTTCCTTTCGATTCTTATAGTTATCAATAGTTAATCGTTGGTTGGTAGGTTTGTTCCACAGTGTCAAAATGCCAGAATAATGGCATATTCTATTGTTTCGAGAACTAATGCAATTATTTTTTTATATTGTAACTAGCGCATAAAACGCTTAGCACAAAAGCCCAGCGTTGCTTGAGCAAAAGATAACAACAGCGAAGATTAAGATTATTATATTATTTCGTAGTTATGATTCTTCGATGATATTATATTATAATATTTGAAAGTGATCTGTGTTGGATAGGTTGTGATGTCCTCAAACGTGATCAAAGTTGCTGTAACGTCTGAAAGACTTCATATAAATATTGTTTAAATAAAAAAAGTTTTGTCAAAAAGCCAGAATAATTGATTTTATAAAGTTTTTGTAAAATCTGTTACCAAAATTTAGGCTATGTGGAAAATATGTCCTCCAAATGCATAGAGGAATTAAATTATATCAATTCCTCTAATATACAAACTTCCTTGAAAAATTTCTGAAATTTTCCAAAAAAGCACAGGCATTATTAAGGTTCAAATGATGCAAAAAAAATATGCCATACACACACGCACACAATTAAAAGCTTGTGATTTAAATTCAGAAATGAAATATCACTTATCAAATGATTCATATAATATTCATTTCAAAAGCATTTATAACCAATATATTTGAAAAAATGTTCATTCGCAGTTACAATATAAAAACTGTTTTAATGAAAGTTTAAATACAAGAAAAAGTGTAAATTAAAATACTAATTAGTTTTGCCACATTGGAAAGAAAATAACGCTAGAATCGCTTATTTGACAGTATATATGACAGATGTGTAAATAAAGTTGGTCATTCTCGTGAATAATTAGTATAAATTGTTTTATAAGGTATATTAAACAAATATTCCTTTTTTTTCCTTGCACGTGTTAATTTTAAATTATTGTTTTACAGAATAATTCTACAAATAAGCTACAAATTGCTATCGATGAAGACAAGAAATTATTGTGACGTAAGATGTGATCTTTCAAAATTTTATCCCTTTTCGTGTTGGAATTCTTCAAGTGATATGCAGGAAACAAAACAGTTAAATATATTACAAGTACTAATTGCAAAACTTTTATACTAGGTGTCCATAATTAAAGTTTCCCTGTTCAGTGCACTCTGTAGCAGTAACTAATCAATAACTGAATCCCCGAAAATAGATATACAGATTATGCAGCGATTAAAAAAGTGTCTTGTAAAAACATCTGAAGTTGAAAATTTTCCGCTAGTTGGAACTTTACAGGAAAATATACGGCTCCACACACGGTAAATAACGTTAACTTACATTTTAATGTTATTTCAAACATTACGAATAAAGTCGCTGAAAACAATGAAATTTATGACACAGCAAACAGAACTGTATATCTGAATAATAGGGGAAAACATTGAAAGACTTACCTTACGTTAGTAAACATACTATGCAGAAAGCATGTTTCTTGCTGAAAGAATAAATACGTTTTCTTTGTGTTTTTGCTCTTATGTTTCCAGTGGTTCCCTGTAAAGCACGTAAAGCACACCCTAGCAGAAGTTTTTCAACTAAATTTTTCTTGTGAAATTCTCTTCCGTATTTTTTACATAGTTCATATACGAAGTTTGATGCTAATATCTTATAATTTACAGAAACAGATTGCTTTGAATAGATAGTCTTCAAATATGGCACGACTGTACACTACTTACCATAATATAACTTCATATACCGTTTTGTCCTACAATACCACTAGAATAATCACCATTTTTGACAGCAATGTCTAGTTCATCGAAAGTTTTCGGAACAGATTCGGTTAAAGAATACGACATGAAAGACATTAAAGTTCCACTGTAACTACTTATTAACACTACAACTGATAGCCACCATATTGAGACGAGCAATCTGGATTTAAATTTTTTTCACGTTATCTAGGTTATTTCCTAAGTATAAATGTTAATAATTAATATTTGTTTTTGTTATTGAAAGCAAAAAACGGTATACCTTGGTATACAAACGTGCAAAATAAATTACAGAACACACGGCTTCGTGGCCAGAATATTTCCACTTCACCAGTCATGAAATCATGTCCGACCACTTTATGCAATACTGATCCAAATATGAATACCGTTGAGAGAATCGCCATCCACATTTACAAACAGGATAGTTTCGTCAAAATTAATTGATATAAATATTCGATTTAAAAGCAGGGTTGCCAACTTTTAAAGCTACGAATTCCAAACGAATTTCTTTTGCGATTTCTGTTTTGTGTGCCCTAAAAAAGCCTTTATCAGACTTATGGTGGGTTTAGCAAAGTCCACAACGAAGACGCCATCTTAAAAGACGACGCCTGAGATATCGTTTCGGACTACCCGCAAAAAATTCCTGGAATTTTTCGATCTCCCACAGCAGTAAGGTTACGATAATACTACTGCTGGCGACCATAGTGCGTATTGGCAACGCTGTGTAGATGTTAAATACGTACATCCAAACCGAAAAGTTCTATTATGGAATTCCAATTTGGAATTTTTTCTGGAGCATTGATGACAAACACAACGTGCTGGAAAACTAATGGAGAAGTAAATTCCATTACTACAAAACGAGTAGGGTTGAGGAATAAACCATTAAAGGCCGATATGGCCTTTAATGGTTTATTCCATAACTTTCCATTCTGGGACCTATGCATGAGATCCTGGGACGTGATCTCATGCATAAGTCAATCTTGCAGTATTATATTCTTCAAGTCGGGAGGTTTTCTTTACACTTACTTTTTTTAAAGTCGTCTTGGTGACTTTATNTTTTTTATTATATTTATAAAGTAGCTGATGAAATGGTTTGCATTGCAACTAATAACCTATCGCGGAAACCGAATTCAACTTATTTTCCTGCAATTTTACTCATGTTGTAATTTTTATATACCTGAAAATTATTTTTTCATATTAGTGATATTATTTTGTTTTCTAGATCCGTTAAATACAAGAAAAAATAAAAGTCATAAAGTGAATATAAAAAATCGATTAACAAAAACTTTCGAATTTTGTATCTTTATGTGTAGATTTTTCTTTAGTGCTAAGTTGCACCATTTTGTTAAACTTAATACCTGCTGTGTTTTTTGCTGAGAATTTATTAAAATCTATAGGCTGGTTTGTATATAACAAAGATTAATGGTATGATATTTTAGTGTTTGAAAATCGATATGAAAAGAAGAAAAAAAGGATGTTTAACATAGCTTAATTAAAATTTAACTAAATTATGATTTTACTTGTTAATAGCATTTACAATCTGATATAATCGAGATTGGATGATGGTCTTAGTAACAATAAAAAAATTCTCTTTCGTTGTGGGAAAGCCCAGTAATTTTACAAATTCATAATCCATAAAGCAATAAGGCTGGAGCACAAGCTCCTGATAGGGATTCCCATGTCAGTAAGGTCTACGGGGAGAAATCAAGCTAAAAGAAATTATATCCATAATCTGTGGAGATATTTACAATGGTATTTGCAAAATCTGAGTACAGTACCGGCTCGGACATCGCCCGAATAAACAAGATCCACGTTTGTAGAGTAGCCAGAGGCTTGCGTTTCAAAAATAATCAACAATCTCACTTGATTA
Source organism: Centruroides sculpturatus (assembly GCF_000671375.1). Lineage (NCBI taxonomy): Eukaryota > Metazoa > Arthropoda > Arachnida > Scorpiones > Buthidae > Centruroides > Centruroides sculpturatus. Next base: position 45,034 of record NW_019386322.1, on the reverse strand, counting down.
CTGGTGACGACAATAGCGCCAGCCCAAGCATAACTACTACAATGATATGACGTATCAAACTTCTCTTGGTGTTTCTCCACAAACCACAAAGACTAGAAAACCAGGCCAATGAATGAAATGGACAATTCACATAATTTTAAGAAGGTTATTATTTGTATTGTTTACGTTATTGTTAAACAGTTTGTTTTAGAATTACATTTGGTTAGAAAATAATTAAATTATACATTTACATCAATTACAATAATATTGTATGTTTGTTTATTTATTTATTAAGTTATTGTAACGTGACACTTTGGCGATCTGCCTAATGGAGATGCTTTCCAGGAGGTCTTTTAAGGGTAACTGGCCCCTGTTCAGACAGTACAGAGGAGAAGAAAACTCAGAAAGCACCACGTGGCAGGCAGTCCGGCAGAGTCGCGAACCAGTTACCTAACACCCATTGTTCAGGCACAGAACCGCTTGTGTACTGGTGGGCCTACAGAAACGCCAACTGAAATAAGTTACATCAATAAATTGATGAATAGTAAACCAATTATTTTTGAATGTGAAAAATGAAAAAAATTTTAACAATGAATTGCGAAAAACTTTTCTGGCTTTCATGAGACTTTATTTTAAAAAACTCAAAAAAACTTCTTACTTATGTGTAGAATTGGTATTTATGTAATTTAAATTATCTGAATAAATCTTAATATACTATTATTTATTCATTGAATATTATCCCCATTTAATATTACATAGAGCGCGTATAATATTTTATACGCACCATAACATTATTTGATTTTTTAATATATGGTTAAAAAGTGGGAGTTTGTCATTTCTACTTCTTACACCAATTGTAAGATCGTCTTTCTATTCAGGATGGTTTAAGTATAGATTAACTACAATTGGCAAATTAGGATACTTGTTATTTGCGTCCTAACTATCTAATTATAATAATAAGAAATGACGCTGTAGCCCAAGTCTATAAATTAAATAGAGTTAGATCACTTAATAAATAGAATTCAACAATTTTCGAGGGCTTATCACACCAAGGCCGACAGAAAGGACCAGAACTTTTACAAAAATGTTATTAACTTATTTGTAAAAGTTTTGGTTAGTAACTTTTCGGTGAAAGGTCTTACAATAAAAAGTGATTTTTCAAAAATTTCTAGGAGAGGGAATGGGAGAAAATTAAGGCTTGACCTGAATAACAACAGCTTCTACTGTACTATTCTAGATGCGATTTTTGGTTTTTAAGTACGTTTTAGTAGATTTTGCAATGAGAGTTCACACTAAGAAGTGATTTTGAAAATTCATCCGCGAGCGAAAAACAAAAGAATTAAGGCTTAAAAAGTCTTAGCTCCAAACGGCAATACCACAAACGTGGTTTACGAAGAGGTACTAAAGTAATTGTAACTGTATTATTTATTTATGTTTTGTCATTTATGTTTCGAAAATAAAATTGATCTCAGATTTATCGTTTTTCGGAATTCCATATTTGAAAGTTGATTTTACGTAATAAATGAAAAATCAATGATTTTACCAAATTAGTAACAACTAATGATTGAGAATGTAACTGATGTATTGTGGTACGGTTATTTATATAAAATTGCAAAATCTTCTTTAGAAATGCCACTGGTAGCGGCTCTACCCAGGCAAATTTTGCAAATTGTCAGCTGGTTGTATTATTAAAAAAATGGAAACATTTAAAAATATGTAATGTTATTGTAACGTTCCAACCTGACATGTCACAGAAATAAATTGTTAAATATCTGTAAATTCGTCTTACGTGTTTCTTATATTCTTCTTTAATGAAAAATTTGTTCGTATTAGATAAGCAATCATGTATGAACGAAGGAAATCTGTTGACGTTATATATTTATGCTTTTCGAATTTACTAATGTACTGATTTATCACATAATTAGTCATTATGTATGCAAATCGTTTATTGTCCATTTTTTAATGGTCTGTGAGACAGACATTAAGTTATTATTTGACAAAATGTTTTGAACCGAGAAAAACTTTTTAAAAAATTTTAGAAAAAGGTTTTAAAAACTGCAGTAATTAAAAGCAGTAATTAATGTTAGAAAGTCGAATTGCTAAATACTACAACTATTTTATAAAACGTTTTTAGGGAAGAAAATAACTGAGTGTTGCTTGCATGGGAAATAAAAGACTTCTTTCATATAATACAGTACCGTTTAATGCTCTATTCCTCCATTTTCCTTTCGATTCTTATAGTTATCAATAGTTAATCGTTGGTTGGTTGGTTGGTTCCACAGTGTCAAAATGCCAGAATAATGGCATATTCTATTGTTTCGAGAACTAATGCAATTATTCTTTTATATTGTAACTAGCGCATAAAACGCTTAACACAAAAGCCCAGCGTTGCTTGAGCAAAAGATAACAACAGCGAAGATTAAGATTATTATATTATTTCGTAGTTCTGATTCTTCTATTTATTATATTATATCATAATATTTGAAAGTGATCTGTGTTCGATAGGTTGTGATGTCCTCAAACGTGATCAAAGTTGCTGTAACGTCTGAAAGACTTCATATAAATATTGTTTGAAAAAAAAAACTTTTGTCAAAATGCTAGAACAATTGCTTTTATGCGTATAATATATTGCTTTTATAATAATTTTATAATAATGAATTATATAATAATGCTTATATAATTCAAAATGCCAGAATATTGCTTTTATAAAGTTTTTGTAAAATCTGTTCCCGAAATTTAAACTATGTGGAAAATATGTCCTCCAAATGCATAGAGGATTTAAATTAATATTAATTCCTTTAATATACAAACTTCCTTGAAAAATTTCTAAAATTTTTCATAAAAGCACAAGCATTATTAAGGTTCAAATGATGCAAAAAAATTATGCCATACACACACGCACACAATTAAAAGCTTGTGATTTAAATTCAGAAATAGAATATCACTTATCAAATGATTCATATAATATTCATTTCAAAAGCATTTATAACCAATATATTTGAAAAAATGTTTATTCGTAGTTACAATATAAAAACTATTATAATGAAAGTTTAAATACAAAAAAAAAGTGTAAATTAAAATACTAATTATTTTTGCCACATTGGAAAGAAAAGAACGCTAGAATCGCTTATCCGACAGCATATGTATGACAGATCTGTGAATAAAATTGGTTATTCTCGTGAACAATTAGTATAAATTGTTCTATAAGGAATATTAAACAAATATTCCTTTTTTCCTTGCACGTGTTAATTTTAAATTATATTTTTACAGAATAATTCTACAAATAAGCACATTAAAGCTAGAACAAATCCAATCGAAAGCAATATCATTGGACTAATGATATCGGCTAATTGTAATGCTTGGAATTCTGAATACTTCAGCAGCTTTGATGTTTCCGAATAATCTTTTTTCTCGACAATTCCAGCTTCAAATAAACGTATTACACTGTAAAAAAATATATTTTTAATTATTTCGTAATAGAAAACGTCATACAAGTATAGAGAAAGTCACCTTACGTCTTACTTAATTCGTTTTTAAACGGAAATCCCTTTCTTACAACATAAGACTGAAGAAATGTGATGAGAACATCTGCAGAAATTGTATATGCGAGTGGTTCGTTTGGTGTCAGTTTATTTGTGATATATGTACTCGTTATCATTGCAAAACATTCTTTCTTAACTTTTTCGCTTGCTATCGATAAAGATAAGAAATTGTTGTGACGTAAGATGTGATCTTTCAAAATTTTATCCCTTTTCGTGTTGGAATTCTTCAAGTAATATGCAGGAAACAAAACAAATAAATATATTACAAGTACTAAATGCAATACTTTTTATACTAGGTGTCCATAATTAAAGTTTCCTTATTCAGTGCACTCTGTAGCGGTAACTAGTCAATAACCGAATCCCCAATAAAAGATATGAAGATTATGCAACGAATAAAAAAGTGTTATGCAAAAAAATCTGAAGTTGAAAATTTTCCGCTAGTTGGAACTTTACAGGAAAATATACGGCTCAACACACGGTAAATAACGTTAACGTACATTTTAATGTTATTTCAAACATTACCAATAAAGTCGATGAAAACAATGACATTTATGGCACAGCAAACAAAACTGTATACCTGAATAGTAGGGCACACATTGAGAAACATTCCTTACATCATTAAACATACTATGCAGAAAGCATGTTCCTTGCTGAAAGTATAAATACGTTTTCGTTGTGTTATTTCTGCTCTGTTTTCTGTGATTCTCTGTAAATCATGTAAAGCACACCCTAGCAGAAGTTTTTCAACTAAATTTTTCCTGTGAAATTCTTTTCCGTATTTTTTAAATAGTTCGTATACGAAGTTTGATGCTAATATATTATAATTTACAGAAACAGATTGCTTTGAATAGAGAATCTTCAAATATGGTGCGACTGTACAGTACTTACCATAATATAACTCCATATAGCGTTTTTGCCTACAATACCACTAGAATAATCACCATTTTTGACAGCAATGTCTAGTTCATCGAAAGTTTTCGGAACAGATTCGGTTAAAGGATACGACATGAAAGACATTAAAGTTCCACTGTAACTACTTATTAACACTACAACTGATAGCCACCATATTGACAAGTGCAATCTGGATTTAAATCTTTTCACGCTATCTAGGTTAATTCGTAAGTATAATTGTTAATAATTAATATTTGTTTTTGTTATTGAAAGCAAAAAACGGTATACCTTGGTAAACAAACGTGCAAAATAAATTCCAGAACACACGGCTTCGTGGCCAGAATATTCCCACTTCGTCAGTCAGGAAATCCCTTTCGATCACTTTATGCAATATTAATTTAAATATGAATACCGTTGAGAGAATCGCCATCCACATCTACAAACAGGGTAGTTTCGTCAAAATTAATTGATATAAATATTCAATTTAAAAGTAGGGTTGCCAACTTTTAAAGCTACAAATTCCGAACAAATTTCTTTTGCGATTTCTGTCTTGTGTACCCTAAGAAGGCCTTTATCAGTCTCATCGTTGGTTTGTCTAAGTCCACAACGAGGACGCCATCTTAAACGACGACGCGCGAAATATCGTCTTGGAGTACCTCCAAATAATTCCTGGAATTTTTTGAGCCGCCCGCATTTCGAACCCCCAGGGCAGAAAGGTAACGATAATATTACTCCGAGCGACCATAGTGGAGGTTGGCAACCCTATGTAAATGTTAAATACGTACATCCAAACCGAAAGGTTTTATTATGAAAATCCAATTTGGAATTTTATCTGGAGCCTTGATGACAAACACAACGTGCTGGAACTCTAATGGAGAAATAAATTCCATCACAGCAAAACGGGTAGGGTTGAGGAATAAACCATTGAAGGCCATATCGGCATCCTAAATTTAAAACAAAAACAATAAATTTTACTGTATTGAAGTAATAAGGCACTCTACGCAAGGACAATATGTGTTATAAAATTTTGTATGAGAAACTAACGACTTTTTTAAAGTTTCACATATTAAAACACAACTCGGAAAATTCCACGTTACCAGCTCTTATGTCAGTTGCGAACCCGCGACTAACTACCAGTTTTTACCTGATTTTTTCCATATAGCCTAATGAAGGCTTTTTTTACCCAAAAGTGAAAAATTTTGAAAAATAAGTTTGATTGATTATGAAACTGAATGATGCCACATGGAAAATATTGTAAAATTTTGCTACTCAAAAACAGGTATGAAGATATAACTTACCACGAAATTGAACACATGCTTCAACAAAATTAATTGAACGATAGATATTTAAAGGCATTATTTACAGGAATTAAAACGCATATGTGCCCTCTGGATAGAATCACAGAGCAGTGAATACTTGATTTTGGGTTTCTGCCTCATTAACAGGATGGACACAAAGGGTTTTTCGGGTCTTTAACGCGTGTTTGTCACAATTGCATAGATAGAAATATCGAGCCCTTGGGAAAGCACGGTCGAAATCCCTTTCTTTCTTGTGAATTATAATAAAAAAATAACCACAGAAATTTTTATTTTTGCAAAATACATTTAGTATGTGATTGTATGTAATAATGATTAAAAAATGAACATTTTAATAAAAGGTCAGAAATACAAGCCACACATTTATGGTGTAAGCATATAGGCGAGTTTCCTCGCGGAAATTGTCATGTTAAATTTTACGTGTGGCATGGACCGAAAATTTTCTTCGTTTTGTCTATAATCTGATACATAGAAGACCGTTATATAGAGGTACAGATGCATTTAAAACTGAAAATTACCTTTCCTGGCTTTTATATTTGTAAACTGACATATCAATTCTCTTATATGTAAGAGCCGAAATTACTACAAAAAGCAATTTGTCAATAAAAGGTTAGTCAAAGAGAATTAAAACTGTTTCCCATGGAATCGTTTACATGTTAAACGTGACACATTCAACACCCGGAATCCACGAGTGTAATTTTAACTATTGACCCTGATGTACTAAAAACTTTAGCGAGGATGGGGGAAAAACCCAGGAGAAGCCCACTACATAAAGGAGGAAAGAAAGACAAGCGAGGCAGTCGTCATCAACTCGATTTCTAAGGTGTGTGGTTTCTGAATCATTGTAGTAAAAGTGGTCGCCAGTTCCTCGATTGAGTCATCCAGTATCTAATTAATTTGCAATCGTCGGATACCTGTGGATTATACGGATTTATCCTTCCTGTATATCATCTAATTCATTCTTACAGATTACCTTCCGGAGACCTGTACTAGGAACTACAGTCGAGAGCTATCTCCCATTCAACCCATTTGGCTTGCATCATATCAAGATCCTCGACTTCTCTATAATCTTTTTATAGATATTTAAAAATAAATAAAATAAATACGGTAAAAATGTAAATATATTATACATAAATACTGATTCGAGAACGCTTCAAATTTATACAAATAATGTTCATGATGTCTTTAAATCATTTCCAGATAAGTTTGATTCTAGCAACTACCTCAAAAAACGTAAATTATATAACGTAACAAACAAAAATAAATCAGGATATATTAAAAATGAAACATCAAAACCAATAATATTGTAGAACTATGTTCATTAAAACAGAAAATGTATTCTCATACAGTAATATCTCGGTTTTCATTGATTTCGGTTATTGTCGATTTTGGTTTTCGTTGATTTTTTCGCAGAAAATTTGTCTTGGTTTTTGTCGGTGCCTTAGTTTTCATCAGCATGCCCACGTGATCTCGCTGCTAATTTTGCAGTAACAAAGGGCTACTGACGCGTTTTCCTGCTCGATGTGGCGTTATTATCTGTGGTATGAGCATTACCCCGTGTGATTAGCCAAACAATTAATTCCATTGCTTTTCTTTTCTTTTAAATCCATCATAGAACCAAAGACAGTTTTCAGAGCCAGAAGCCCTTCGAATGCAATGTTAAATGCTATGTCACTGTTCATTTATTCTTTACATTACTCTTTTACATTCATTTTATATTAAACACTTATTATTTTTAGTATTAATTGCAATATTTATGCTCTATAAAATATGTTTTTGGTATGCATTTTGCAGTGTTTAGAACGAATTAATTGGATTTACATTGATTCATTTGGTAATAATTGCCTCGGTTTTCATCGGTTTAGGATTTTCGTCGATTGTTTTCAGAAAGATTGTCGACGAAATCCCAGGTATCACTGTACTTTTGACAATCAAAATAAAAAACAGCTAAGGTAATTAAAAAATTGATTGTAAGAACTTCCAATTACAAAAACGTAAAGAAGTTTTATTCAATACAAAACTGTTAAGACAGCAACAATATGGAATAAAAAGTAAAAACCATTTTGTGACAACATATCTTCAGAACAAAATATTTCTTTCTTCATTTTATGATAATAAAATTTATTTCTGATAATGGAAAATATATGATACTGTTTGACCATTACAGCTTTTACTTTTAATTCTAACAGATTACCTGTCATCATCGCCTTCTCAATATGTATACATATTGTTGTACAAGAGAAAACAAAATTCAAAAACTTGTTTAATACATGCTGTTTCGAATAAAACATATCTTTGTTTATAACAAGTTGTGAATAAAGCTGGATTATTTAAATTACCACAAAATATTTCATATTTTGTGGTAATTTAAGTTACAATATATAAAAATATATTGTAACTTTAAATTCGTATTTTTTACATGAATTCACTTGTGACATCAGAACAGAAGATAATACAAAAAGCGCGACCATTTTACAATAAATGGGGACAAATAACGAATACAGCACATGGGCAATTAAAATACATTAAATGTGAATTTTGTTGAAAAATGAGAGCACATGCAAGATGTTGGATAAATCGCGTATCATGAATCCTGCTACAATGAGTGTATGCTCTTTTAATTAGTGCTCTAAACGCTGCTAGTTTGTAGCTTGTTGGGTCATGAGAGGACCATGGTATCAAATCCGGAACGTACGTCGGTTTTCTATATACTTTCGTATTGATTACCCCTTCTTTATCTACTTCGAACTCTTTATCTAAGAAATGTATTCTTATTTGATTTTGCTGCTCTAGTTCTAATTCCAGGCCATAATTATTGCTGTTTATATCTCTAATAAATTGGCATATGTCTGGTTTATTATTCCAAATAATAAATACGTCGTCGACGTACCTTGCATACATTATCATACTATCTTCATATTTCTGCAATACGTTATTTTCCAGAGATCTTATTACCATCTTGAGGCCAGTAGTGGATAAATGCTGTGCTCCTACGATATTATTAGAACGAAAGCTTAAGGAATGTATGCAAGGTATGATAAGTATGATAATGTATGCAAGGTACGTTGACGACGTATTAATTATTTGGAATAATAAATATTATTTCGAACTTAAACTTCGAAGCTTTTAGTTCAAAATAAACGCATTTCTTTCGTTTTTTCAGTTTTAAGTATTTTTTATGTATTTTTTTATGCTTAATTACATCATAATTAATAACAGGTGGAGTTAAGGGGTTAAATTAAGAAGTACTTCTAATTCTGAAATTATATAAGACATAAAAAAAAAGTATTTTTCACAATTGAAGTGTGAAGACAAACAGCACTTACGACATGTTTTCCTTAATACATTATTTGTATATTATAAATTTTCAATTTTTCTTCCAATTAAATTTATTTACGCGAAACAAATAGACACACTGAATAATGAAAATAGTAAGGTTGAAACTTTGCACTTTTCAGTTCAGCAATAAATATATTTATTTGCTATTGGAATACTGATTATTAAACACAATATCTATAAAAATATAATAATGTAATCAGATGTTTTTAATAGTCCGTATAGTACAAATCGAAATTCAAAACAATTAAACTATAAAATAATGTTTTCAGTACAATTTTCTCAGGCCCATTCCATATTGAGTTCGAAGGGGGCAATGAACCAGAAAGCACAATACAAGGGTCGAAGTTTTCAATGAATTTGTTGTATGATAACATTGAAAAAGCTTTGAAAACTAAAATATCATACTCCTTCGAAAAAAATTGTCCGTTCCGTGTAACATTCATTTTATTAAATTTATTTAAAACAAATTTTATGGATAAATCCTGAAAAGTTTTACTATAAAATGTTTTTAATTTTTCAGATTTTTCTGAAAGATTAAAAACATTCTGTTTCCCGAAAGGTTTTCTAATCTTTCGGGAAAACAGAACCTTGCAACACGACTAAGGAAAATCAATATTACGAATGGTTTCTTTGGTATTTTCAAAGTTTATTTATTTTCTTAGCTAAATTTGTACATTTAGCAATTAGAATGCTCATCTTACACTGTTTTTCAGAATGATATTTACTGATAGTTATTAGCTAATTTTTCTTATTTCTTGTTTTTAATAAATAAAATTATGAAATACTGGTTTTCATCTTGAAGGATTAAAGAACCAATGACATTGATAAAATACACTGTTAGAAAAATTACGAATCATGATTAAAATATAGTAGTTAAAACAAATATATCCATTTTTTAAAAATTAATAGACTCAGAAATTTGTAGTGCCACAACACATTTTTTTTTAAATGTCGTAAAAGGAGAAATGGGATCTCAAGGTTTCTTAAGTCACTATTTTTATCGTGATTTTATTAATATTGATTTAAGGCATGAAAGTTGCTTTTTTATTCTCAATCCACGATATCTAAATGATACTTAAAACACTTTTAATATCGTTTATTATCCTTGCTTTTGATATTAATTTAATAAGAATATAGTTTCGTTTCTTGTTTAATTCGTGCAGTTAGAAANCTATGTGACAAGAAAGTAATAGTATTTTTAAAATAATTTAACTTAATATATATGATCTTTGTTACAGATTAATAATGTCTAACGCCCCGTATGTCATACTTTTCCTGTCAAAAATGATTTGTGACATTCATCGAACACTTTTTATGCCATTTAACGTGTTTTAGGTTTAAAACAGAATATTCTTATTCAGTTAATCTGGTGTTTTTCCTCTTACGCTATACGAATCTGGTTTCGGCATTTATCAAACTAACACCTTTCTTGAGATTATAATAAGACAGTGACATAAATACACAGATAATGGTGTGAGTTTACAAGTATACAATTTTTATCAAATTGTAGTCCAACAAAAAATTATGTAAAGCTTGTATTAACTCACATTTCGTAAATTTCATGTGTGAATGGAAAACTCTTCCTCATTGCATATGCTTCCATAAAAATAAAAAGGTTGTCATTCGAGAATACAAAGTTGTCTAAATCATTTCCAAGTTTCTTTTTTAATACATAATCAGCGTATATTAAAGCGAATTTTTCTTTCTGTACTCTTTCAATTGCTTTGTTTAATTCCATAAAGTTGTTGTTTTGTATTATATGGTCTGTTATGATTTTCGCAGATTTTAACTTGGAATTCTAGAAAATTACTTGACATCATATAATATATAATATACAACTACTAATAATAAGTTATACATTAATTTTATATTATTTCCTCACTTACCTGAATAGTTTGCCATAAAATAGCTGTACTGGCTACTCCACAAGAATATTCCCCTGTTAGTATAAAATTTGCTAACTCATCAAAAGTGTTTGGAACTTTTTCAGTAACAGGATATGTCATGAACTACATTAAAGTCCCGCTATAACTAGATCCTAGAATAACGATTTCATAAATAGAATAACATATTCCAATCATAAATCTGGATGGAAACCTTTTCATGCAATTCAAATTTATTCCTTCATATACAAAATTCTTTGGTAGAAGAAAATCTGATAATTAAGTATTATACGAAAGTAAATGAACATACCTTGATATACGAAACTTCGGAACAAATTCCAGAAAACCTTACTTCTTGGCCAAAATACTTCTATATCTTGTAATGCAAAGTCTCGTTCTAACACTTTGTGTAACACTAGTCCAAACACAATGACGGTTATAAACATAGCGATCCATATCTATAAAATTGAAATACTGCTATTATGATCAATTTTTATAACTGAAATAACAATTACTTGCCATATAGGAAAATGGAGCGATAACGGAACTCCAATTAAGGATTTTTTCAGGTTTCTTCACAATGAACACTCCAGACTGATATCCTACCACTGCAGAAAACTTCATGATTGAATACAAATCGAAATTAATAAAGTTTGAAATGATTCCCATGTCCACTTCCTAATAATTGAGAAATTAAATATTATTACATTTCAGTAATGAGTATAAAGTAATTTCTTACAAAGAAATAAATATAAATATTTATATAAATATTAATTTTTCTACTAAAACATAAACCTAATCTACACTCATACTCATAATAACATCCATGCATAAAGGTCAATAATTCTCAATGTTTCAAAATATTTTGAGTCTAATGATGTAAAAATTTTGAAGGAACAATTTTGATTGATTTTGATACTTTTTCTATTTTATACAACAACCAAAAGTAAAACATAATTCTATAACATAATTTTCTTAATGAATTTTGAAGCCTTTTTTATCGTCTACATAATGAAGTTTACAGTCATCCACAGATTTGCGTATGCACAGTTTTGTCTACATAACATTTCGAATGATACTAATTCATAAATTTAAAATATAACACTTAGCTATAAGTTGTGTACTATTGTGTAAAAACATAGTATGCATTGAATATAGGTTTTCTTCAGAGAAAATTGCTGATACTCTTTTATTAATGCTGTTAATTAAACCCCTTAATAACAGTGTATTTTAAAATGGCCTTAAGCAATACACAGTATTTATGTTAAGTAAAAACAGGTGGTAAAGCCAAATTCAGTTTCGAATATGAACAGATTTTATTGAGGGAAGATTGCGCATTCAAATGATTGGTGCTATTAAATTTTGGTAGTTAAATGTTTCAGAGAAAGTTTTGCAATTCGTTGCTGCATTTTTATAGTGTTATTACAGTATTATTCGAGTAATTGCATACGTTTAACTATATTCTATAAGAACCCTCAAAAATTTACATTAATTTTACATAACGTACTAAAAAATTACATAAACCTTTTATATAATCTATATATATAATCGAGATGGGTTGATAACAATAATAAAAATTATCACAGAACCCAAATTGTTAGGAGTTGAAGTTGAAATTTGGTACACAGTTAGGGTACGTCACAAAAATGCACACTAAAAAGTAATTTTTCGATATTCCAATCACAGAAGAGAGGTTTCTAACACTTTCTTTCGCGGGGGAAAGTTTTAACAATGGAAATGTTAAGTAACAATGAAAGTGTTAAAAGAAAGCGGCGTGCAAGATTAACAGGGGCAGATGCAGATTTCGCGTTTTTGTGAGAAATCGAACATATTTTTAAACCTATCTAACAGTTCTAAAAACAAAAAGACATATTCTTGCATTTTTTAAAAACGGGTAACATTGGCTATAATGTAATAATCTTATTCTTCGCTGTCGTTACTTTTTGCCCAAGCAACGCTGGACTTATTTGCTAGTTTCTAATAACTTTGTTAATTATGTAAACTGTTTTCAAAGACACCAGGATTAAGAAAATACATTTTGTATTTCATAGAATTATATTTGAGGTAAATTACTGTTTGGAAAAGAAACATTGAAATAACCCTAAGAAAATAAAGTAAACTATTAAATGCTATTAATTGTTAGGTTGTGTTTATGCAGATGCAAAAAATCGAAGAAATGAAAGAAAAACATATAAAAAATTCAGTAAAGCAGAGTCACGCTCATGAAAAGTACTCTTTCTTCTCCTAATAATAAATTTTAAAACAAATAATACTAAATATGAAACAAAAATTCTACTACTGAAAAGTGAAATTGCAACAATATGCAAACAATTCAATTCACTTTCGCATCGAGTCATGTGATACCCAGTTTTGAACGAGAAAAACTAGTAGCTACCCAGGATGTTTACGCAAATCATTTGAAACAATTCCATAAAGTTAGGCTTTATGCACGGAAACCTGCAATGGAGTGCCATTAACTGCTTGACACAGAACTGCACACTTAGCGCGGAGTTATTGTTATCACAATTGGACCACTGATTAATATCGGGTATTGTTTACAGGTAAATTTTTTTTCTCTGTCTTGATGAATGAAAGCCTTGAACAAATATGACTAGGTGCCTGACCGTTTACTTGAGTGTTGCACTAACCCCAACCATTATTGTCATTATTGTTTGCTTAATTAAGCATCATTTTTCAACAGAGCGCAACTCTGCTGCACATTTACGGTACTCTAAATGTGAATTAGTATTTCACAAGAATTATCGGTACTGTGGTTCAGCCACTGGTGCAGACCGCACCTGATTTACTTTTCAATCAACACAATGCCGAACTGCACATTTCGTTGCAAACTCTGACCAATCTGAAGGGAAGTCTTATCTTTACGTCTCCGACAGCTTTGCCACATTTTTCTTTTATCGAACATTTCATTGCCACATACTGTGGACCAGTGGTTTTCAATCTGTGGTCTGCGGAACACGGGAGCTCCATGAATCCAGTTCAAGTGTTCCACAAAAATGAAATATACAATTAATTAAAAATTGTTGCTAAAGAAAAATTAATATAATGTAAACTAATTTTTGTATGGAAATGTAATAAGAAAACGCCAATGACGTCATATACTAGACCGAGCATGCTGTTGATTTTAAATGTTTTTTCCACTCCTGCTTTTAAACTGGTGTATTGAAAGTGTTTCGCGAAAAAAATATCGAAGTGTAGTGTTTCCCAACTTCAAAAAGATTGAGTACCACGGCTGTAGATAATATGTGAAACACATTGGATTCAGCCTGGCAAGAGATATCACAGGAAAACATTAATTTCTTCATTGCTTGCATGGCTTGTTTTTTAGCAGCATGTATAGCAGCCCTTAGTTGCCATATTCTTTAGTAAATAAACAGGTGTTTGTGGCAAATTCTTTGTTTGCTTTTTAACTGTACGCATATGTGCTTCGACTCAGCTGATGCTGCAATGTGCACGTGGTTAAAAGCATTTTTTTTTTTGCTGTTACGATTTCATTGTTAGGGAGTATATATTAGCATTTCCTTCCTGTTGTTTTTGCTTTCCTTCATTATGCTTTTGTTAGTTTTGTAGCTTCTAGGGTGTTTTCTTCACATTTGACATATTGCCAGCATGTTTCATTATCGCCATTATTTTGCAGTTTTGCTCAAAAGCGACGAACTATTCTGTGTGCGCCAAGATAGAAAAGGTAAAAAGAACAAGAGAAAGTGCAAGAAGTTAAACTTTGAAGAAAGAAACTGGCAACACTTTCACACGTTATGTGCAAAATCTCTATATTTTTCTGTTGCTTAAACTGAATCATAAATTTTTAAAGGTGTCTTTTGCATGAATTTCCTTTTTATTGCGACTGATTTAAGACAGTCATATATTGGGTATGATGTTAAATACAAATTTCGTACTAAATATAACTATAGAAGGATCATTTTGCATTATAACTGTGAAAATAAATTCAAACTTGCTTTTCTGTAATATGTTAAAGTAAGTTTAAAAAATTTGCAGACTGACAATCTCTAACTAAAACGAAAGGAATTCTTGCACTAGATTCCAGAATGTAAAAACCATTATACAAGTTTTTTAGAATAAGAATAAAGTAAACATGAAAAAATACTATGATATCAATGCATCTGTTGAAAAATTAAATCACTTACCTGTCTTGTAATTTTTCCAAACATTTCTGTCCATGTTCCATTTTTGCTTAATTTTCCAAAGAAATCATCTACTGGCTTAGCTATGGAATAACTAATTGAATGCAAATAATTGTATTTTTGTTAAAGATAAGTTTTACAGTTGCAACTAAATTTATCGTAATTGGAAATATTGTACTAATATAAATGTTATAAAAAGTACCTCAATTGAAATAGAGTATTTACTACTTTTTAATAATTAAAACTAGAAAGTGATTCGATTAAATCAATTTGTTATAAACTTTTGGAATTAATTAATGGAAGCCAATATAATACACTTTCAATTAAGTCATAAGTTTTAAAACATTTATATTGAAAAATATTTTATAATATTATGTAAAGAAAACATTAGTATTTGAGTGAAATTTCTCTAAAGGTGTTGTTGTCAACGTTTGAATAAAAAATTTAATTAAAACAATCGTGTGCAATTGAATATGTGTGTCATATTCTCTGGAACTCGAAGATATAAAATGTTTTTAATTTTTCAGATTTTTCTGAAAGATTAAAAACATTCTGTTTCCCGAAAGGTTTTCTAATCTTTCGGGAAAACAGAACCTTGCAACACGACTAAGGAAAATCAATATTACGAATGGTTTCTTTGGTATTTTCAAAGTTTATTTATTTTCTTAGCTAAATTTGTACATTTAGCAATTAGAATGCTCATCTTACACTGTTTTTCAGAATGATATTTACTGATAGTTATTAGCTAATTTTTCTTATTTCTTGTTTTTAATAAATAAAATTATGAAATACTGGTTTTCATCTTGAAGGATTAAAGAACCAATGACATTGATAAAATACACTGTTAGAAAAATTACGAATCATGATTAAAATATAGTAGTTAAAACAAATATATCCATTTTTTAAAAATTAATAGACTCAGAAATTTGTAGTGCCACAACACATTTTTTTTTAAATGTCGTAAAAGGAGAAATGGGATCTCAAGGTTTCTTAAGTCACTATTTTTATCGTGATTTTATTAATATTGATTTAAGGCATGAAAGTTGCTTTTTTATTCTCAATCCACGATATCTAAATGATACTTAAAACACTTTTAATATCGTTTATTATCCTTGCTTTTGATATTAATTTAATAAGAATATAGTTTCGTTTCTTGTTTAATTCGTGCAGTTAGAAAGATTGTTATCGACTACATTTTCTGATATATACAGGGTAACTCTTTTGTATTTTGCTTTACTACTACTACTTAATCTGAATATTTATAACAAGAGATAAATTAGCTTAATATTATTATTATGTGTTATATTTTACAGCTAAAATAAACAACAGAAATTATTTTTTTAGAAAATAAATATTTTTATAAATAAGTGTAAATATAAGAATAAAATGTTTTTAAGTATTGTGATTAAGCTTAGAACAGAAACGTTCAAAACATTTACCGTTGTAAAATTCACAGGAGTTTCTTCCAGAAAAAAAGTCGATATTATCGCGTATGCTATTTCATAGTTTCTCAGATATTTCAGTAATATATTCTAAATTAATATTAATATTATACCAAAGTGAAATAATGAAACTTAATACGTCTTTATTGGTATGAAACATACTCTATATTTTTAAAATAGTTTTCATAGGATATCGTGGCTGTAAATAATTATAATGATGTGTATTTATTTTAACTTTTGCAATATCTTACAAAAACTAATCGTGCTGATTCATATTAATAAACAAGTGTACCTATTTATTTCTTCGAAAATTGATTTCATAATTTTTGTTGTTATTAAACATTTTATAGAAATAAATATATAAAACAAATTACGAGATAATTCTGAAAATACCTAAATTTTAGTTTGTCTTGAAGAGCTTTAAAAGCTCGGAAACGAATTCCTCCTGTCATTTTATTCTGAGATTTATCCATAGTCACGAAATGGGGATTCTTAAAATAACAGATCAATTGTTTATATGTATATAAGTAAATTATAAAATTACCATAGTATATTTTACCTTTATCGCAGCTAATTTCCATTCGTACGAATCATTTAGTTTAGCTGTAAATATAATATATATTGAAAAACAAATAATTGTATTTAAAAAACTATATAACAACAAATAAGAAATTGGTATACACCTCAATACTGATTACCCAATACCACAAACAAACATGCATAATCTTATGTTTATTAAAACAATAGTAGCCATGACAAAGATTTGAAAAAACAGAATGCTTTATGAATTTTAAAATTCGGATAAATACACTTCAAATGTAAAAATATATTTCTCGTTTTTATGTAGTGTATTCTCCTCAATAAGTACAGTATACTATTTTGCAGCTGTACTAAATTCTGTATATTTGATTTGAAAGACATGTCTTGTTTACAAAACAATCGAATAATGACACCCGTGATGCCGTACATTAAATTTAAATTCTACAATAATGAATGGGAAAAAAGTAATGTTTCTTGCAAAAATCAACTAAATATATAAATTTAATATACTAATAAAAAATCTATCGTTAATACTTTAAACAAGAGGCCTCCTTAACCTATGGTTAAAAGTTTCATTGATACTTAATCATTTTAATTAGTAAATAACTTAAAATATCTACTAATCTTCAATACAAACTTCAAGTTACAAAGTTATAAGGGAACACGAAAAACGTATCATTTTTACATAAAATACAATAATATTAAAACGAAAGTAAAATCAAAATTCATATTTTTTACCTTCATTCAAATAAATGTATTTGAAAATCACAATAAGGAAGAAAAAGATCAAAATGACTTTCACTTCCGACTGAGTTTACTCTGAATAACCAATGATTTTCCTATTCGATATATAAATGTTATAAATACCTGACATTGTTTACATATTGTCGTTATAGAAATAAAATATAATTTGAAAATATTTTTTTCTACATAGATGAGATGTAATTTCATACAGAGAAAGTAAATTATTTTAAAAAAATTCAATGTATTTTTTTCGAGAAGAATGAATGTTACCCATTTTTCTTTAAATGACTAACTGCACATTAAAATTGTAGTCAATTACACAGAAAAATGACACTTACCTAACCAGTTTTTTATTTAAAATTTGATAATAACATGGTATTATTTTATGTGTACATGTACCTCTGGTAACTGTACTTCAAGTACAATTTATTGGTAAACGTACAGGCTATTCTCTCATATTTTTGTTTTTATTTTCAATGCGAATTATTGTGTTTATAACCTGAAGTTTAGATCGCTTGTAAATGCTTTGCGATAGAAACTCTACTCATAAAAACAGATATATTCATAAATGCATTTTGACATAAATATACATTTAAAGAATCACAAAATAATATGTTAATATTAGCACGGTTGTTAATGTATATATTCATGATATAAAAAGTATTGTTACTCTTAATAATTATGATTTAATGGAATAAATAAACACGTACTTTGTTAATAATATATTCGGTTTAATTTTTCTTTGTTTGCTAATAAAGTTAAATTTATTAAGGAATATTAAAATAACTTTACAAAAAAATGTTGAACTACAAAAATAGTCTATATTCATAATCTAAACTCCATACAATTACAGAGAAAGTTTATCAATGTTACAAAGCTGTTTGAAGAGATTATGCTAGCACGGAACAACTGTAAAATATCCAGCAACAAGTTGCTTAATTTTTCTGGCAACAGTCAGTGGCATCATCTTTTACGATAATTATTACTAAAACGTTTTACATTTTTTATTATTTTAAAATGATGATAAACTTATTGTGGAAAGTGGGGATGAATTTTAGAAAAATATTGTTAATCCTAATAACTAATAAAATCATCATTAAGTCCGACCATACTAAACATACGGCATAGGATCCTTTATCTCCCTACTGTTTTGACGTTTAATTTCTAAAATTTAACGACACCAATACTTTTAATATCCAAATTTCCCTGCAAAATCTTAGAAATTTTTCGACAAAATGCATGAGCGTTATTAAGTTTGAAACATAATGAACAAAATTGTGCTACCCATACACACACAAACATTCAAACATTCGGTAAAAACCTCAAAATGTTTTGCATTTCTCTACGTTTCAAGATTTTTTGAATCGAAAAATGAAAAAAAACTTGAGGGAAATCTTTTTCTTATACGATCTCCATACTTTCTCTTTGTTATACGTATAGTAAAAATGCCTTAAAATTAAAAACTTGGTAACGAAAAATGATTTACATCATGGAATTTTAACATTAAAAAACACAAAAAATGTAAAATCTTCTGATGGTCAAATTCACAGTAAATAAGAAATTAGAAAAGTTTCCGTATAACCGTGATTCAGGTTGTGAACGTTGTATGTGCTACTTGTGTATGAAGGTAAGCAGTTATTTTGGAAACCATTTATAAGGTATTTGACAAGTCAGAACGCAAAAATTAATTTTATATCAGTTAATTTTCTTATAAAAATATATCAAATTATCAAAGGATTTCTGCACCTCTTCTAATGCATAGGGACCACGGTCAGTCCTGTTTTAAAAAAGACCAGGCTACGTAGAATTCCCCAATGATTTTGACCAACTGTGGCTATACCATTAATATGGCTGATACTTATAAGACCGTCATCTCGTAACTATTTCCATCTGACCATCTCACGGAGGATCAATACATCCATAGCATCGTTAAAGAATGCAGTTGTAAGCAACACTACTTTTGTCAATGGTAAATCTTTCTCTGCAAATGAGATCTTTAGAGAATTTAGTAACATCAAAAAGCACCAGGAGTGGGTGGTATTGCTTGGAGAATGGCCTAACATGCCTATATGGCGAATCTTATGACGTTTTAAGTTCTCTTCAACAAATGCTTGAGCTCTGGCTACTTCCCCAGGACTTGGAACGAGGCCTCTGTTAAACTGATTCTGAAAGACAAAAACAAACCTCCAAATGCTTCTTCAAATTACTGTCCCACCTCATTACTATTGATGGTTGACAAGGTCCTGGATGGTCTCATGGCGAATAGGATTTAACACCACTTAGAATCCAACAAATGGTTGGATAACTGTCAGTTCTGTTTTAGAAAGGACAGATGTTCTCTCAATCAATGGGCAAAATCGTGGACTATGTCCAGGCAGTCAAGGATACTTGGAACCATTCAATCATTGTCTCAATTGACTTTAAAGGTGCGTTTGACCGCGTCTGATGGCCAGCCAACTTATACTAACTAGCCACATAACATCCTAATGCTCCTAAGGAGCTACTTTACAAAAAGGTCAGCAATGGCCATTGAGAAGGGAAAAACACTATACAAGACTGCCATCTACAGGGGTTGCCCACAGGGCTCGAAATCTGGCTCCCTCCTCTTGATTATCTTGTATAACAGGCTGCTGAGGCTGTCTTTAGGCCATATCTCTATTGGCAACCCATACATGTAGGGTTACACCGTTGATACGTTCTCCCTCCCCTCAAGCTCCAATTAATTGACCCTGCAGAACCTAACTAACAATTTCTTAAAGGAGATCTACAAGTGGATTGTAAACCATTGTCGAAAAAACATCAACTACAGTGAATGTTGTGCCATGATTTTCCTGAAGGATAACCCCCTGAAAAAATCCGGTAATTAAAATTATTAATTACAGGATTCAAAACACAAATAACATCAAATATCTTGGTGTGCTATTTGACCCAAAATTTTCTTGGAAGGACCACATCTATTATATATGTGATAAAGCGACAAAAATGAACTTTTTACTCCAGCATAACTCTAGGAACGTCTGGGGCATAGACTACAAGTACAGCAAGATTATTTATAATGCGGCTATTGAATTTATCCTCACATATGGATGCGAGGTATAGAGTGCTCTGTTCAGAACGTGCATATCGGCAAAAAGCACCCACTGATGCCCTTTTTATCATAGCAGAGATGACCACACCCAATGGGTCATTCTGAAAAAATACCTGTTTCACAAGCTAAAGCAACTAGCTACATCAGAAATTGACATGGAGCATTTGCAGTCTCTAATTAAAAAGTTTAAACTGCCTGCAGACGTAAGTGTCCTAGGGAAATTCCTCCTGGATCATGGACCGGACATTAACTATGACTTGCATACTTATCATTCTGCTAATGACTCAGGCTCCAACATTTGCCTCCACCAATCCACAATCCCACAAGGTATAAACTACTACACCGATGAATCCAAATATCCAGGTGCAGTAGGCGCGTCTATTAAGCACGATGACCCAATGAAGAGAACCTGGCAAGGTGCTTATAGGCTGGATCTATCTTGCTCCATCAACCAAGCTGAGTCACTCTTCATCCTTAACACGCTAAGACATATCCAAGATAATATAACTGGTTACGACAGTAGAAACATCTACATCATAAGAGACAGTTGAGTCTCCCTTTACCAAATTCGTAAATGTAACTGCCACCTTTCCGTAATCAACAGTAGCTTAAAGATCCTATACGAAATTTCCGATACTGTCTACATAAAATTTTACTTGATCAAGAGCCACTCACGAAGCAGTGGCAATGACAATGCGGACGATCTGGCCAAAAAGGCCTCCTCAAGGCCTCCTCTTTATCCATGGTGTGTAGCCAATCCTCGATCCCGCTGTCCTGGGTTCAAGTAAGCTGGACTCAATTCTAACGTCTTGCTGGCAGAAGGAGTGGGATGAAAGCCTGACAGATTGTCTCACCCACAACTGTTTTCCAGCTTCTCTTGTAGGATCAGCAAACACCGTTTTATTATCAATCACATCGTGACTTAAATGCTAACAGTACACAGCAACTTCAGAGCCTATTTCTATAGATTCTTGAAAAAGGGGAACAGTTTGTGCCTCTGTGATACTGACGAGAATGAATATCCAATGCACCTAATATTCATCTGCCTGGTTCACTCATGCTAGCATGCAAACCTTCATAAGACTATTGTGGAACATGGGTATCCTTGGCCCTGCAAACTATACACCTTTATAGAGGACCAAATAATCTATCATAAATTCAAGACTTTCATGGATAACCTGAAACTAATACACTATACTATTACCAGCCTAAGTAGCATCTAATGGACAGCTCATCTTCTGAGTCAACAATGATCCTTCCCCAAAAGGGACTCCTTACTGCTTCTTCTCAGTCCCACCTTTTTTCTCCCAAGGCAGGCCTTATCTGTCTAACTCCTCTAGGTATTACGCTATAAGCCTTCTCCTTCCCTGTAAATGCAGATTGTTCTGCACGCACATACAGTAGATCCCACCTATAACACTTGATAATTCCATGTTATATAAATTCCATATTGTACAAGTCACTTACATTTTACAAATACAAGAAACATTCACAGCCCAGCACATGTATTTGTAAAATCTAAGTGACTCGTACAACATAGAATTCATATAACACGCAATTATCAACAGTGTTATCGGGGTACACTGTACCATTGTATTTCCAAGTCTTACTTAACAGTCCCCCTCTGTGGCTCATATTTTCCTTTTTCCACTTCTAAATTTCCAACCATCTTACCTTCCTAACATTTCCTGAAATCACCTTCCTTTCTTCTTTTATACATCTTTTTTATCTTTTAAAATAAACCTTTCAGTACAGCTTTTTCTTTTCACGTGTATGTATGTATGCTACAGAATTTTACGAGTTATGACTCCCATTTAATTTTGAAAAATATTCCTTCTAAACAATTTTTTTTCGAAAATTCAAATTATTTTTGTAAATTCAGAAAAATTTACAACATTTACTTTAAATGATTTTAAATTTATAGATAGTTATCAATTCTAAATTCTTCGCTAACTACTTTAACAGAAAATTTTTAAAATGTTAATTATAATTTTTCTATTTTTAATTGATTTTTCTATAATAAAAAAATAAAAATTTATTAAAATGAAAAGTAAGTTTTCCTTATTATTATTTTTAAAATGAAGGTATTTTATACAAGAAATGTTTACCACCGAAAAAATATTTTTATAACGAATTATCTGAAGAAAATATTGGTGATGATGATTATGAGTAAGCAAAATTAGTTTGAAAAAACATTTTTTTTTAATTTTAAAGATTATTCAAAATTATATCAATATATTGACACTTTATTATTGGTTAATATATTTCAAAATTTTAGATAATTTACTATTTAGCAGTGAGCAACAAATATATTCGTTAAGGGCAGTCGTGTGAGAGACATATATATACATCAAATTCTTTTGGGGTATCGCCAAAAATTAGTCAAAAACTACCGCGAAGAAAAGAATTTACATAAAAAATGAATTATGTAACAATAAAAAAGACTTTTCTTTACTGTACACAACTGTTTATAAAATATTTTTCCGAAACAGTAATAAGAAAAACTGCATGAATAAATGATCTATAAATTTCACATGTTTCTTCTTCACTACTAAAGGGTTAAAGTTGATGTTAGAACGACAACAATATGACGAATTTTGTCGATAATCGTAAACTATTCACGGATTTATCGTGAGAATGTTTGTAGTTAAATAGAAAGAATTATAACTTTCTCATACACTTAATATTTCAGTTCTGTAGGGTCAAATTCCTTTGGTTAAAGGAATTTTAATTTACATTTATTAAAAATTTAAAGGATTACTTTCTTTTATGAAATTATATGAACTTCGAATTTCACATCTGCCTAACGGAAGAACTATTTAACCTTTCTGATAACTTTTTATCTTTTGTTTCTTCTCTTCTTTTACCAAATTTGGGTCTATAATCCTTTGAGTCACATCTCCAGCTTTATTTAGTAATCCTTCCTCATTCACACATTTCCAAGTACATGAAAATATTTCATTCCACTCAAAACTACAATATTAATAGAGGTTTATGGTTTTGTGAAACTTATTTTATGAATTTGTGCCGTTGAACTAAATAAATAATAAAAAAATTAAAACATTTATTGGTTTTGTTAACATGATTATTGGGCCACATTGGAACTTGTCTTGAGCCGCAGGCGGCCCACGGGTTGGACACCCCTTCTTTAGACATTCGTAATGTTTCAGATAGGAATAATATAGATTATATTTTAGAGGTTAATTTAAAATATCCATTGAATGTTTGCGACAGACATAATGATTTACGATTAGCTCCTGAACATATTACTATTTCCTATGTTTTATTATCGAATTATAAAAAATCAATATTAATTAACTAAATTATACATAAATACAGTAGAGCGTCGATTATCCGAAAGTCAATCATCTGTAACGTCAATCATCCAAAAGAATTCCAGTCGGCAAATTTCAATTTTTGCCAGTGCTGTGGCGCTGCAATCTTTGGCTATGTTTTGGGCTACTCAAATATTTTACGTTTTTGATACAAAATTAACGTCTGAAGTATAATTTTCTATAGTTTTATATTTTTCGATGTATTTATTTTGTTCGTACAAAATAAAAACATAATTTTTAACGATACAATAGTCTTCGTTAGGCTTAACCTCGACGAAAATTCAACGCGAAGCGACACGCAACGGAGAAAAATTTCAACATGGGATAAATTAACTTATTTTTTCGTACATAATTGGTTATCCGAAAAATAAGTTATCCGAACAACCCCAGTCCCCAATTGATTCGGATAAACGACGCTCTACTGTAGACTGTAAGTACGTGTGTTCTATATTACCGTATTTTGACGAGTATAAGTCGCACTTTTTTTTACTACTTTTTGGGGCTCAAAATC
>NW_019386322.1:0-10679 GCF_000671375.1 Centruroides sculpturatus | reverse complement strand
GAATTACTGTACAGCAGTGGTCCCCAACTCCCGGGCCGCGGACCGGTACCGGTCCGTGGATCAAATGGTACCAGGCCGCCCAAGGAACATTAAATTACTGGTATTTCCATTTTATTTACTATGGTTTATTCTCTCGGGTTTGTGCGACTTTTAATGGACGACGGAACAACGGAATAAACTGGACATAAGAAACACACTTCGGGTGTCATTGTCTCCTATTACCCCCAGATGGAACCGTCTTGTTGCAAAGAAACAAGCTCAGGGTTTTCATTGACTTAACATTCTAATGAGTTAAAATGTTAAATCACATTATATTCATTTTTTGGTGTAACTATATTTTATTTTGAAGGCATGTTTAAATACAATTAAATTAAAATTATTAAATTAAATCAATCTAAAATATAAACAATCAACGTTCCCCCTCAGTGGGCCGCGGTAAAATATCAAACGTTGACCGGTCCGCGGCAATAAAAAGGTTGGGGACCGCTGTTTTAGACAAACTGCACTTCTCTGGAGCCTCAGAGTGTAAAGTTACAATATTTATTTTATAAATATTATAAAGTCTGTGTAAATCCGCACGTAAATATTATAAAGTCTCTGTAAATCCTGCATAATATTAATGAAGAAAATAAAAATAAAATATTAAATTTTAATAATAATAGAATTCCTAAATTAAATATGTCTTTAAATGCCTTTCACAAAATTAAATTCCAAAGTACTGATACTCTTATGAGTTTAGATGTTAAAAATATGTACCCTAATATAAAATGGGAATTAGTTGAACAAAGCTTGATAGATAATAATATTAACCCAGCATTAGCAAAGTTAATTAAATTTGCATATAAAAATAATTACTTTGAAATACATAATGAATATTACAGGCAACTAGATGGAATTAGTATGGGGTCAAGGATGGGGCCAAAACTTGCAGAATTAACTATGATAAAAATTGATGAAAAAATACAAAATATAAAAGGTATTAGAATGGTAAAAAGATACGTAGACGATTATTTAATAATATTTAACAATAAAATAACAAATGAAAATGAAATTTTGAAAATAGCTAATAACATAAATCATCATATAATTTTTGAAATTGAATTAGAGAAAAATAAACGAATTAATTACCTAGATATAACAATAACTAAAGGAAAAGAAAAATATTTGTTTACAACATATAAAAAATTTCCGAATATTGAAAAAACAATGAATTATCACTCAAGTACACCAATTGATATAAAAAAGAATGTTTATTTAATGGAAATAAGAAAAATATATAGTAGAGTTACAAATAATAGCGACCAGAACATTGCACTTAATAAACTTAATCAGAAATTTATTCTTAATAGTTATCCTAATTACACATTGAAAAAATGGTATAGTAATTGGGAAAGAAATAAATTTAATACCAAACAGAATAAAAAACAGAATTACAGTAGTTTCCCTTATATAGATAGTATTTATAATAATTGTTTAAAAATTTTAAAGAATGAAGGTGTAATTTTGGCCCTGTCCTTGACAAATAAACTTTTTCATAATATTAAAATACATACAAATTCAAATAAAATAGATAAAAAAGAAAAAATAGGTACTGTATATATGATAAATTGTAAATGTAATATACCAGAAGTTTATATAGGTGAAACAGGTCGTAAATTAGAAAAACGTATTAAAGAACATGAGGCCGCTATACGGTTAAAAAATAATAATTCACCATGGTATAATCACGTAATTCAGAATAATAATTGTAAATTAGATAAAAATAATGTACAAATATTACATAATGAAAAGAATATTTATAAGAGAAAATTTAAAGAGCATGTTGAAATAATGAAATATAATAATAAAAATAACAATCAATTAATAAATGTATCTAACGGAATGCAAATAGATCAAAGATGGTATTCTGTAGTAGAGGAAATTGACAGATGATGTCATGACGTAGAATAGTCAAAGGGGGTGTGTCATTTAGAATTGTACCAACGACGGACCGTTGAACAGAAGCCTAGAGTATGATTTATTGTAAACGGTATGTTACTTAAAAATTAAATTTTATAAGTTATATTTAATCACAATTTTAAGAATCTTATGTAAAATGTTTTTAAAATTTATTTTTTAAAATTTTTTGGAATGATTTTTTAAAATTTGGAATTGTTGTGTATAATTATAGATAATGTTTTAATCTAGAATAATATTTATTATAGTAATTTAGAAATACGACCATAGACAATCAGAAAACGTTACTAAATACACTTGATATGAAAGTGCTAATGAAATGTGAATCCAAGCTGTGTACCTAAATGGTAATGAAAAACTAAAATATTAATTGTTACATTGGTAGTTTTACTCGCATAAGGTTTATTATAATATTTATATTTTGTAGTACTGAAGAGGGTTCTTTAATAGGACCGAAATGCATATACAGTGATTAAATAAAGAGAAGTAATTAGCTATCTGCTGTGTGATGGTCTACCGCTAAACCGAAAATTTATATATTTTTCGTGCGGATTTACAGAGACTTTATATTTATATATAAACAGCAGTCATAAGAAATTTAATTAAGAAACAAAAGACAAATGACACAGAATGCATTTATTTTGGAAGGTTATACTCTGTATCTGAAGAATGTTGTGTTAAATGTAGCGGTTGTGTTGAATGGGCACACTGTTCTTTTGTTAATATGGAAAAAAACGACAGTTAAACCATTTCAATTTGTCCTTCTTTAAATAAATTAATATCCCCATCTTACCCCATGGGTGGAGCAAGATGGTGCATTTACATGTAATTTTAAAATATCAATTTTTTTTT
This sequence comes from Centruroides sculpturatus, assembly GCF_000671375.1. Classification (NCBI taxonomy): domain Eukaryota; kingdom Metazoa; phylum Arthropoda; class Arachnida; order Scorpiones; family Buthidae; genus Centruroides; species Centruroides sculpturatus. Next base: position 7,871 of record NW_019386322.1, on the reverse strand, counting down.
CTTTTTAAAAACGTTTTTAAAAAACTAAATTTTATATTATATATTACTTTGTAGTTGCAGAGAATAGAAAAATTATTGTTGTCATTAAAGTAGTTGCCATCTTATGACTTCTGAAACCTTAACGTTTTCATCTTGTCACACTCTCCCCTATATATCAGGAAAAATAGTCGATAACATTTTTTATAACTCATATTTAACAAAAATATAATTACTTGCATCCAAATAGTTATTCCATGGCTAAGCCAGTAGATGATTACTTTAAAAAATTTCACAAAAATGAAACATGGACAGAAATGTTTGGAAAAATTACAAGACAGGTAAGTGATTTAATTATTAAACAGATGCATTAACATATTACACTATGGTTTTCTTTTTCATGTTAACTTTCTTCTTATTCTAACAAACTAGTGTATTGGTTCTCACATTCTGGAATTTGGTGCAAAAAATCCTTTCGTTTTAGTTAAAGATTGGCCGTTTAAAAATATTTTAAACTTACTTTAACATATTGTGGAAAAGCTAGTTTGAATTTATTTTCAATGTTATAGTAAAAAATGAACAGTTGTAATTATAATCTCTAAAAAATTTGTATTTAACGTCATATCCAATATATGGCTGCGTTAAAGCAATCACAAGAAAAAGAAAACTTAGGCAAAAGAGACCTGTAGAAATTTACGATACAACTTAAGAAACAGGAGAATATGGAGTTTTTTTACACAACGTGCGAAATATCGCCAGTTTTCTTTTTCGTCAAATTTCAACTTGTTGCACTTTTCCTTGTTCTTTTTTACCTCTTCTATCTTGGTGCACATGCAATAGTTCGTCGCTTTTGCGCAAACTTTCAATACAATGACAATGATTAAAAATGCTGGCAATCTGTCAATTATGAAGAAAACACCCTAGAAGCTAAAAAACTATCAAAAGCATAATGAAGGAAAGCAAAAATAAGAGGAAGGGAATGCTAATATATACAGTAGATCCCCCTATAAGACTGGTTTTTATAATCACGATTCCTATAAGATGGCGAAAAAGTTGTGGCGATATCCGTACACAACGGTAAAAAACTCTTATAATTACGTAAAACATCATCGGGCAGCCGAACTACTTTCCCGCCGTCTGTAGCTCCACGCTACAAATGTTTAGGCGGTAAATTGAGATTAGTTTCGTCTGTACATAGAATTATATATAAATTAGGTACTGTAGTTATAATTATATATTAATTATATATAAATTAGGTACTGTATATATAATTATATATTAACTTAATTTATTGTAACTTTATTATAATTATATAGATGCTTTCCGCCGTCTAGCGCCACTCTACGGAGAGTTTAGGCGAACTATCGTCTATACAGTATGTAAATTAGGTACCGTAAGTTTAATACAGTACTGTAATTTTATACATTTCTTGTGAAAGAAACATTTCTTATTCAACGGCCATAAAAATTATTTATATTAATGATATCTCCAAAGTTCAGCGAAGTTTTCGCAGAAAAATAACATCAGAATACGCGGTGGCGGTTTGATGCGCTGTTCCGCGACGAAAACAAACCTTAAGCAACGGCGTAGTCGAACGGCGCACATTCGGTATGTAATACTACAATGTTTTTGTTTATTGCGTAGTTTATACGGATTAATTTTTTTAAAAAATATACGTATTTTGGAAATTTTGAGTCAAATTACTCTAGAATCGATTAATTTTATGGAAGAAAACCTTTCAAATAGCCGATTCCTACTGCTGTGATTCCTACAAAATTGATTCATAAAGAACGGAACGTATCTACCGTGTTATAGGGGGATCGACTGTACTTTTTATAAGTGAAATCCTAACAGTAAAAAGAGGTGTTCGTAGCCACGTGCACATTGCAGCACCAGCGGAGTAGAAATACATATGCATACAGTTAAAAATAAAAAACAAAAAATATGAATCAGACACCTGTTTATTCACAAAGGAATGAGTTATACATGCGCTGCTATACATGCTGTTAAAAGACAAACAATGCTAGCAATGAAAAAATTAATGTTTCCCTGTGATAACTCTTGCCAGGCTGAATCTAATGTATTGCATATATGCATATATGGCTCAACAAAAAGTTGATATTTTTTTGCGAAACACTTACAATACACCAGTTTTAAAGCAAGGGTGGTAAAAATTTTTAAAATCAACAGCATTTCCTGTAAAATAAAAATTTATTTTACATTGTATCTATTTTTCTTTCGCAACAATGTTTAATTAATTGTATATTTGATTTTTGCGGAACATTTGAAGTTGCTGGAAAACCGAATCAGGCGCGGCATGCACCAGTGGCTGAACCACCGTACCCACAATTCTTGTAAAGTACTAGTTCACATTTAGAGTGTAATAAAACTGCAGCAGAGTTGCCCGCTGTTAGAATATGATGCTTAAGCAAACAGTAATGGTTGGGGTTATTGCGACACTCAACTAATGGATCTGGCACCTAGTCACATTTGTCGAAGAAAGAGACATCGACAGATAGAAGAAAGAGTTATCTAAACAATAGCCGATATTAATTAGTGGTCGAATTGTGATATCGACGACTTCACGCTAGGTGTGCAGTTCTCTATCGAACAGTTAATAAAACTCCATTGGAGGTTTCTGGGCATAACACCTAACTTTATAGAATTGTTGCAAATGATTTGGATAGACATCCTTGATAGTTGCTAGTTTTGATCACTCAAAACTGGGTATCATATAACCCGATGCGAAAGCAAATTGAATTGTTTGCATAGTGTCGCAATTTCACTTTTAAGTAAAAACATCTTCGTTTTTATTTTTGTTATTCATTTTAAAATTTACTATTTGTATTATTTTTAATATTGTAATTAAATTTCATTAGAGATCTCCTTTCCAATTTCGCATGAACAAATCTTGAAAAATATGATTAAAAAAAGTACTTCTTATGAGCTTGTCTTCGCGTCACTCCATTTTTTCTTTGTTTCTTTTTATTCCTAGAATTTTTTGCATCTGCTAAACACCACTTAATAATTAACCGCATTCAACAGTTTACGTTACTTTCTTTAAATTTCTTCTATGTTTCTTTTCTATTAAACAGTGATTTACATCACGTATGATTCTACAAAGCACGAAATGAATTTTTTTAACTCTGGAGTATTTTAAAACCGATTATGTAATTAACAAACTTATCAAAAATTACATAAAATATTTATGTAAATTTTTCAGGTTTCTCATACAATTAAGTTAAATGTAATACTGAAATAACACTATAAAAACCAGCAACGAATTTGAAATTTTTCTCTGCAACATTTAAACACCAAAATTTAATAACACAAATCTGTTCAATGTGAAACCTTTCTCTTTCAAACCTCTTTATATACGAAGCAGAATTTAGGCTTATCGCCTGTTTTTACTTAACATTAATACTGCCTATTGCTTAAGGCCATTTTAAAGTACGCTGTCATCGAAAGAGTACTTAACAGCGTAAACAACAAACTATTAAAAATGTTATTTAAAGAAAACCTGTATTCATTGTATACCAATTTCTACACAATAATACACAAGATTAATCTAACGTGTCGAATATTGAATTTATAACTTAATATTATTCGAAATGTTATGTAGACCAAATTGTGCATACGTATATATGTGAATGTCTGTAAAGTTCATCGTGTAGACGATGAGAAAAGTTTTAAAACTCATTAAAAAATATTTTATTATAGAATTGTGTTTTACATTTCGATTGTTTTATAAAACAGAAAACAAGTATTGAGATCGGTCAAAATCGTTCTTTCAAAATTTTTACATTATTGGACTTACAACATTTTGAAATATTGAAAAATGCAAAAAAAATTTCAATTCTTTTTACCTTCATGTGTGGATGTTAATAAGAGTATGTTTGTAGGTTAAATTTAAGTTAAGTCAAGAAATTAATTATTTTCAGAAAATTTATATTTATTTCTTTGTAAAAACTTACTTTCTAATATTACTGTAATGCAATAATTCTTAATTTTTCAATTATTAGGAAGCAGACATGGAAATTATTCCAAACTTTATTGATTTCGATTTTTATTCAATGACAACGTTTTCTGCAGTGCTAGGATACGAGTCTCTTGTGTTCATTGTGAAGAAACCTGAACATATTCCTAATTGGAGTTCCATTGTCGCTCCATTTTCACTTATGGCAAGTGATCGTTATTTAAGTTATAAACATTTTATCATAATAGCAATATTTTAATTTTTTAGATTTGGATCGCTATGTTTATAACCGCCATTGTGTTCGGACTAGCGTTACACCAAGTGTTAGAACGAGACTTTGCATTACAAGATATAGAAGTATTTTGGCCAAGAAGTAAAATTTTCTGGAATTTGTTTCGAACTTTCGTATATCAAGGTATGGTCAGTTATTTTTGTGTAATTCGTAACAGATTTTTCTTTACTATAGAATTTTGTACATGCAGGAATAAATTTAGATTGTATGAAAAGGTTTCCATCCAGATTTATGATTGGAATATGGTGGCTATCCATCGTTATTCTAGGGTCTAGTTATAGCGGAACTTTAATGTCGTTCATGACTTATCGTCTTACTGAAAAAGTTCCAAACACTTCCGATCAGTTAGCAAATTCTATACTAACAGGTGAATATTCTTGTGGAGTAGCCAGTACATCTACTATATGGCAAACTATGCAAGTAAGTGAGGAAATGATATTAAAATTAATGTATAACTTACTATTAGTTGTTGTATATTATATATTATATGATGCCAAATAATTTTGTAGAATTCCAATTTAAAGTCTGCGAAGATCATATCAAAACATATAATACAAAACAACAACTTTATTAAATTAAACAATGGAATTGAAAGAGTACAGAAAGAAAGATTCGCTTTAATATATGCCGATTATTTATTAAAAAGAAACTTGGAAATGATTTAGACAACTTTGTATTCTGGAATGACAACCTGTTTACTTTTATGGAAGCATATGCAATGAGGAAGAGTTTTCCGTTGAGACATGAAATTTACGAAATGTGAGTAAATAAAAGCTTTACATAGTGTTTTGTTGGACTACAATTTGAAGAAAATTGTATACAGTAAAACCTCGATTACCCGCCCCCCGATCAACGGACCCCTCGGTTAACCGACCGTCCTAGTCGGCAAATTTCAAATGTCCGCTAGTAATGTGGCGCTACAATAGCGACGGTTATTATTTTAAAAATTTTTGTTAGGCATAACATCGATGAAAATTCAACGCAAAATAGGTTAATAGCGATATACTAATATAGTAATATACTAATTACATGGGATATAATAATATACTACACTAATAATGGATTTTTTCATACTTTTCGGTTATCTGACTTTTCAATTATCCGACCAACCCCAGTCCCCAATTGAGTCGGATAATCGAGATTCTACTGTACTTGTAAATTCACACTGTCATCCGTGTATCTATCTCACTGTCTTCTTTTAATCTTAAGAACGGTGTTAGTAAGATAAATGTCAAAACCAGATTTGTATAGCGTACGAGGAGAAAGACCAGACCCTCTAAATAAAAACATCCTGTTTTAAACTTAAAATACGTGAGATGCCATGAAAAAGTTCGTTAAATGATTATCACGGCTCATTTCTGTGAGGAAAAGTATGAAATATAAAGATAAGACATTACAAATCTGTAACGGAGATCATGGATTTTAAATAAAATTTTTTAAAAGTATGATAAAAAGTTTCAGCAAAGTATTGTCATCGTCATAATGCAGTGCTGAAATTTTTATCACATAGTATCTAAGTTATTCTTTAATATTCATATTTATCTTCAATTTATGTAATATAGAATATACCCTCTTTATCTGAAAGTAGTGGCTTGCTCCTGTTCTGTACATCATACGTTTTTTTTTAATAACACAGTCGTTCCAGTTGACTATCTAACAAGTTACAGAAATATAGGTTTAAATTGAAATAACATGAGTTTCGTTATGTTTTAGCAGATTTTGAACGGTTGATCAAGGCATCCTGCACTCGTTGTTTCCATATCTGGTCCTTTCTTTTTACCTGTCGATTTGCGTTCTTGATATTAAGGAAAGACAGTCAGACAGACATTTAGACAGGCAAACAACACTTGAAATTTATAAGTTTACAATTTGTCAAAATTGTAGTCCAATAATTTCTCACTTAAGTATAAAAATTAAAATTTTATTTTTCAGAACTTGTCGAATATTCGAATTTGGAATCATCGAGAAAATCGATTATGCTGAACATTCTAGAACAAACAGAGATGCAGAATTTCATGAATTATTCATCAAAGATGTCATCAGCCCCTTTCTGTTACTTTTATTAGGCTACATTCTGTCTCTTCTCTGCTTTTTTATTGAGAAAATATATGTAAAATTATTCTGTATTTTAAGGATTCTGCCAAATTGAATATTTACATTATATTTAGTAGTAGAGAGTTAAACTGCTTCACGTTTCGCTTTTACAATCAAACGCACGAAATGGTAGAAAAACAATAATTAGATTTTAGCTGAAATATGCTGTATTGTTGATAAGCCAAGTTAGTCTAAAAATTAATGATACACGTTTTTCAAAAATTTTATGGTAATTAACAAACGTTTAAATCGTTTTCGAAATGCACGTTATGTAAATTACTGAATCATTTTCGTGAGATTATTTTTACTTGTTTTGTAACATGGTCTGCATTTCTTGTGGAAGAAGACGAAGATAATATGAAGTGTTACATAACCTGTTACTTGAATATCATTAAAACAAGGTGGATAGACGATTATATTGCTAAGAAGTATTGTATGTTGTACTAGGGCAAGTCATTACTAGTTTGAAATGAGAAACATTATTATATTTTAAATTAAGGAAATTACTACTAAAGTTAAAAATTGCAGCTCCGCATTGTGATAATGTCACAATAAATAATTGTCTGTTTTTCATATACTAACTTTCTCTACACCAGATAAACGGTTTGAAGTACCAAAGAATAATTGGCAAATTATGAATAATAGACATTACAATCTGTTAAATATTACTTTATGTTCAATACTTATAAGAAGAATGTTTAAGTGTAAAAATAATAATTTCATATTTGATTATTTTGTAGTTTTTTAATGTCAACTTTAATGAAAGGTATGTCAGACGGAACTGGCGATTTTTTACGAGAAAAATCGCCACTTCCAGATATTTCAGTTTTCAAAATCTTTTTTAATCTTATGGAACAACAAAGTTCACTGAAAAATTCGACACTTGTATTATGATCTCTGGTTCATTGCCCCTTTTGCACTTGGTATGGGATAGGCTCGAGGAAAATTGTACTCAAAATATTATTTTATAGATTATTTGTGTAGAATTTCGATTTGTACTATATACGGAATATTAAAATACTTAATTACATAATTACATTTTTATACATAGTAAGTTTAATGATCAGTATTCCAAAAGCAAATAAATATCGTTCAACTGAAAAGTTTAACGTTTCAACGTTACTATCCACTTGATACAGTGTGCCTATTTTTTGCGTACATAAATTTAATTGGAAGAAAAATTGATAATTTATATAATACAAATAATGCATTAAAAAATATGTCGTAAGTGCTGTTTGTCTTTACACTTCAATTGAAAAAATATTTTTCTTTTTTATGTTTTATATAACGTCATAATTAAAAATACTTTTTAAGAACTATTTTATCTTACAGCTCTATTAAATTTTTCATATTTGTTTAAACAAGACGTTTTGTTTTAAAAACAGTCGACTAATAATGCTACTGTGTTTAGTTGATTCAAAAAAGCTAGAACTTGAAAACAATGAAGATACGAACTATAATTTTACTACATTAATAAATGATTTACGTTAACACTTTGAACAATAAGTGTCATCAGCCTAATATTATAATTTG
>NW_019386321.1:71560-72462 GCF_000671375.1 Centruroides sculpturatus | reverse complement strand
TAAACTCTATGATTGACAATAATAATTGTTAAATACAATCAAATGATTCTATAAATGAAAGTGCATACTTATGAGAATATCCATCTACTCATCAAAATGTTCCATTGAATTATTTTCTAATCCATTATAAGTTTGAGACAACAATCTTTGTGAGAGTATCCCTCTTTAATCTCATAGGGGATTTTTCTTTTGCAGGCAACGTTGGTTTTGTAACCTACATATTATTCTCTTCATCAGAAATGTTAGAAAATTCACTCATAAAATAAGTCTCTCATTTATTAGATTTAGAGAGAGCTGCATTCACTCTGTTTAGTGGGTTTTTACTACCTTTTTAGAACCTAGGTTTCTTGTTTCTACCTGTCTTAAGTAGGGGTGTTTTCGTTTTCTTACCCTCTTTTTCTGGTGTTTGGGTAGATGGTAGGGATTGTAAATTTACAGACTTTTTCATTTACCTATAATTCGGTAAATGAAAATTAAAATACCGGTTTACCGGTAAATTTTTTTCCTGAAAAATAAAATTAAGGTGATAAAAAATATAAGTAATTTTTATTTCCATTTCACATTTTCTATTTCAAAGGTATAGAATATAAAAAATATAAAAATTAAAGTGTTATTCTAAACAAACTATAATAATAACTTTTAGAAACATAAATAAAATAATACAGAAAAATAAAAATAAAACAGAAATAATATATAGTACCTAATACCATTTTACTGATTACGATTTTTTAAAAAATAACTTCTCAAGAAACTTAAATTATTTAAAGTCTTATCTCCTAATTTTGATCTAATTTTTGTACAAAATAATCCGGGTTAGGTTAAGTTTCTAGACTTTTTCGGACATCATCTTTAAGTAATAAAAATCTTTCCAGCATGTTTAGTAAGCTATTCCACCGGGTTCT
>NW_019386321.1:43195-64786 GCF_000671375.1 Centruroides sculpturatus | reverse complement strand
GCGAAAGATTTTTATGATCGGACAACGAACACATGTTCGGATAACGAACACTTCACTGAACAAACACAAAAAGAAGAGACGTAAAATAACGAATACCGATAGGTCTTCCTTTGTCTTCAGGCAACAATTCAAAACTTTTCGGAGCACGGGAGACGTCGACATCGACGTTCTACCCAGTATATACTGATCGGATAGTATTCTTCCGAACTTTGAAACTCTCCCTTGTAATTCCAGCTTTTTATATTTCTGACAGAAACAATTCTTTTACGTTTTCTTCTGAAAATGCGGATATATGCCGATATCTGCGATTAAAGATTTTTTGAAGAAGTGGGAGGATGTCAGAATAACGGTCTTTTAAAATGGCATCCAAACCAAATTGAGGTTAATAGGCCTAGGGTTCTCTACAATTACAATGCTATTAATTACTTCTGTAAAATCATAAAGACAGAAAAGCAATCGACATTAGACAGATTCTTTAACCCCCACAAACGAAAAAACATGACTAATAAAAATGCAAGACTGTGTACGTATGTATTTTTATTATTACATATAAATAAACATAGTAAGAAAGTATATATTTTTTATTTTTAGAAATCTCCAAAACGAATTAATTAAATTCCCATTAAAACCTGTGGTAAATCGATAATCAGTTAACAAACAATTCAGATAGCGAACAAAGTCTTGGAACGGATTATGTTCGTTAACCGGTCACCCACTGTATTATAAAGTTAACGAATTTTTAAAAACTGAAGGGTTAGAATGGAAAAATTGCTGTGGAGTATGCACAGATGGCACAAAAGTGATGACAGGCCAAAATATTGGTTTTAAATCATTTTTTCAAGCTGCTCATTATGATCATATAATGTTTACTCACTTTCTTATTCATTGGGAGACCCTTGTAGCAAAAAAATTAGCACCAGAATTGAATGATATGCTTCAAGATGCTGTTAATATTATAAATTTTATTAAGAGCCATGCCCTTAACAGCCACTTATTTTCAAATCTCTGTAAAAATATGGATTCCCACTACACAAATTTATTATTACATGCGGAAGTAAGATGGATATCAAGAAATCAAAGTTTAAGGAAGATTATTGTTATTAAATATTTTTAACCAAACAAAAATGTGATCTTGCTACTTTTCTCAAAATGACATATGGCTATCCAAGTTGTGTTATGTCAGATATTTTTGAGAAATTAAACAACCTTAACTTCTCTCTTAAATCCCGAATGTTACCCCAAGCATTATTGCTGATAGGATAGGTGTGTAATATAATTCTGATCAAACATTCGACATTATATTTATATGCATTATCATTTTGCAGTAAATTCAATAAATAAATACTTTTTTACAGATATAGTCCTCGCACCATCAGATGCATTTTTTTACTATTTGATATTTGATTTTTTATTATTATTTTTTTATTCTTGCAATTAATAGTAAGGTAAATCATCGAGTTTTACATTATATTTATATAAATTATCATTTTGCAACCAATTCAACAAATAAATACTTTTACAGATTTAGTCCTGGCAGCATCAGATGCATTTTTTTGCTATTTGATTTTTTATTATTACTTTTTTATTTTTGCAACTACTAGTAAGGTAAGTCATCAAGTTTTACATTATATTTATATAAATTATCATTTTGCAGCTAATTCAATAGATAAATAATCTCTTACAGATTTGGTCCTGGCAGCATGGAAGTTGCATTTTTTTCTACTTTTTTTGTTATTTTATATGTTTCAATGTTACATTTTTACGTAAAAATAAACGTGTTTTATATGTATAAATTATAATATGTATATTTATATTACAAATATTCTTATTTTCACTTAATTTTACGATAATAAAGTATAGTAAAAATGTGTTTAAATCAAAATATAAGTTTTTATTTTAATGTGTGATAATTTAAAAACGAAAAAACGTATATGCATAAAAGTTATATATAACTCTACAAAACAATATTCTACATCGTTCTGGCTTAATGCCAACAAAAATTAACTAACCGAAAAATGTTAATTTTAACAAAAAGTAACGAATTTTCAAGTTAAGATGTCAGTTTATGATATAATTTTTTTTTCTGATAAATTTCTTTCATAAAATTTATTGAAAAATGTTGTATTTAAAAGTAAATATATTTAAAAATATACATGATTTTTTTCACACGAATAAATTAATAATTTAATTTTTGGTGAATTTTTAAAATAATATTGCTTGATTCACCTATAATGACCTTGGTCTTTCTAAACAATAAACGTAAACACGGGGGCGTGGTGACTGCTTCTAAGAAGGTTAATAGTCACTTGGAGCACAGGAAGTGAGCTAACTTTAAAAATATACATGATTTTTTTCACACGAATAAATTAATAATTTAATTTTTGGTGAATTTTTAAAATAATATTGCTTGATTCACCTATAATGACCATGGTCTTTCTAAACAATAAACGTAAACACGGGGGCGTGGTGACTGCTTCTAAGAAGGTTAAAAAAAAAAACTTGCAATATATTTACTTTGAATGATAAAACTGAAACATTTATTACAAAGATCAAAGTTTGGCAAAGTAGCATAGAAAAGAACTTATTCAAAATGTTTTCAACTATCAAAAATTTTATATCCGAAAAAAATCATTATAAGACTTTATTGCAAAAATTATTATAGGTCACTTAAAAGCGCTAAAAAGTGCTAAGTCACTTAAAAGCTCTTTCGTAAATATTTTATCTCAAATATTGATTTTAAAAGGTTATCTTAAATTCAAAACTCATTTTTGATTGGCTTGGGTGAGATTGATCACTTGCCACAAAAAGCTCAAGAAGAATTTGCTGAGCTTTCAAGTGACTCAAACTTGAAACTAGATTTTTCAAAAAAGCCTTTGACTAAATTCTGGATCAAAACTAGAACCGAATTTCTCATGATCTCTAATATGGCATTAAATGTTCTTCTGCCATTCATCACCACATATTTATGTGAAATTACTTTTTCAGCTTTAACACAGATCAAATCCCAATGCCATTCATCGCTAAAAAATGTTGAAGAGATTTTATGTCCAGCAGTGTCAAACATTGCACCAAGATTTAGTTTGTTATGCAGTAAAAAGCAAACACATCATCTCATTAAAAAACAATTTTCTTTTAATTTTTTTATACTTAACCATTTAACACTTACCATACTACAAACGTAAAATTACGTTTTCTGCATTCCTTTCGCAAAAAAAACGAAAAATGTAATATTAAGTTTTTCGAAATATTTTGTTATCTTCAGTTTTAAAACGTATCATTACATGTGCAGCAAAACGTGAAAGAATTATTTGTGTTGATTAGTTCTTATTTTGACCATTAAAGGGCATATTAGTTTCAGAAATTTAAAAAAAGAGTTCATTGTTAAGATTACTTGAATAGTTCGATTTCGAGTTCGGTTGTTATACTTCGGCTTTTTTATTTCGTTTATTTTATTATTTTTTCTCAGAAAGTATTAAATATGGCTCAAAGACATAATGAGGAGAATATTTCTCGATTTATTAACAAAGAATTACACAAATATAGTGACAATGATTCTGATTTGAGTGATGAGAGTGGTAGTGAATACATTTTAGGCACATCTGGGAGTGAAGAAAGTACAGGTAAGCGATATAATTTTATTTTCTTTGTAGATATATAGTTTATAAAGTATGTGATATTATATTATTAGATCAAAGTCAGATTCATGTATGTATGACAATGTAAGTTCCATCCCCTCTACATCTGCTTTACCATCACATCCACAAAAGAGAGCTAGGGTGAGTGCACAATCTACTAGTGATATGGACTGGAAAGACGTGGACCAGATACCAAATATTACTGTGTACACTGGTGATCATGGTCTTCAGAAGAATATTGGTCTTGATTAAACTAGTGACTCTATTAATTTTTTTAATCATTATGTTGATCAAGAGGTCATTTCAAATATGAAAAAGCAAACAAACATGTATGCAAGGCAGAAAATTATAGCTCTTAGATCTAAAAACGTTCTAAGCCCCAATTCCAGATTTGAATTGTAGATAACTCTGACTTTGGCAGAAACAAAAAAAATTATTGAAATTATACTGCATATGAGCATCAATGAAAAGCCTGATTTGATAAGCCATTAAAGTGAAGACCCAGTAATAAGTTGTAATTTTTGTCCTAATATAATGTCAAAGGATAGATTTTTGAATATTTTGTCCATGTTTCACCTGAATGACAATTCTAAACAGAAAAAGAAAGGAGAAGAAGGCTTTGATGCTTTAAACAAAGTGAGGCCTCTACTGGATAATACAATAAATAAATTTCAAAAAACATATTATCCTAAAGAGGCTTTGGTTGGTTGGTTGGTTGGTTAACTTTTATTGGCACAAAAGCCATACATGCTATACTGCGCCACAACACATAGTGCAATTCGAAGTAGAAAATAAATAGAAAGACATATATACACATAAACAAAACATCACAGTTTAACCATTGAACAGCCAATGGTAATATAAATATAAAATCTATAATATAATAAAAAAATAAGTAACAACAAGAATAAATAAATAAGCGACAACAAAAATAAATAAANAAATCTCAAAAAACGGCAGAGCACAAATCACATATGCTAACTAGAGCTTTCTGTACAATTTACAGTGCCTCTCAAACCCAAGAAAGTTTAAATTAAAATTAAACAAAAAATATCTCACATAAAATTAATAATTAGGTATATTGTTGCTTACACTTATCTGTTTTTTTTTTCAATGTCCCTTTAGCCCTTTTAAATATCTATAAACAAAATATTTTCTGCATAAAAATTTCTAGTATGAATTTTTCATTTACCGAATTACCGGTAAATTTCAAAAATTTACCGGTAAGTTTACCAAATGCTTTTTTTTTGTCAATTTATCAGTTAACCGGTAAATCGGTAAACCAGTATACAATCCCTAGTAGATGGGAATATTAAACATTTCATGTGACACGTAACAGATTCACTTGGAGAAAGAGAAATATCTGTTTGAACCCGATATGTCTTGGTAGATTTCAAAGCAGCAGCAAATGTCTTTTGTTTCATTAATGTACCTGAAGTGACCATGCATCAGGCATCTGAGTATAGTATGTTGTTTACAGTTTTAACTTGCTGAGTTTCTTTTTCTCTTTGCCATGCACGACATTTCTGGGAGTAGGCAGGATGGACATCTTTGCTGTTCGCACAGCATGGAATACTTTTACCTTCAGTACTCTTGTCAAATTCAGTTCCACACTGTGTGCATACACTCTTCCCTCAACAGGATGTTTGAGAATGTCCAAACTGCTGGCATTTAATGCAATGCAGTAAATTTGGAATATATGGACAAACTGGACAGTGCAGGTATCCTGCAGTAATAAAAAATGACAATGTTGACTTGTTGAATGTGAGAGTAAAATGTTTAGTTGGTATAAACTTACCGTCTCAACGGATCAAAATGCATCGAACCTAAGTGACACCTTGGTCTGAGAGGCCAATCTGAATGTCTGATTCATCTTCAGACAGCAGATCTCACTCAGAGATCACACCACATGATGAGTTTAAACTTCCATGTGTCCCATGGTCTTTGTTGTTGAGGAGAGGTTGTTTCTACGAGTAAATCTGCTGACCTCAATTTTTGTATTTTCTTTAGATGCCCAATGATGGATTAAAACAATTTTTTAATTAGAAAAGAAGAGCATTTATATAGAGGTTTCAATCCAGTAGCATACACTATCAAATAAGCTGGCTGACTGGAAATACTTTGATTTGTGTTTGTTACCTTGTCCGGATTTTTTGAATTTTTGATATCCTTGGTTAAGAAATAATATTTCAGCTCCTAGTGACCACACCCACCATGGGGCCCAACAAGGGGATGCTGTCACATGGGAGACTCCCATAGACAGTCACCCCAGGAGCTATACCCTCACAATGTAGTCAAGAAGAGCATATCTTGTCTGACATGACAAAACTGTCAAGCAGAGATGCGTCTGCCCAATCTGCATCCAAGCCAAGGTCAAGAATGACTCAGCAACCAGCTGATTGACTCAAACAGAGCCTGATTTGTGTCTCCCATTTATCCAAAGCACTGTGTTGTGGATGTTATGTTGCCCCTCAACTTCCCGGATCCCCCTTTCTGGTATAAGAAACACCATGCATGGCAAACACGTGGGTGGCATTCAGATCCCAGGGATGGTGAAAAAGAGTTATTAAACCATCTCTGGAAGGTGCCCTCACCATGGACAAGAACCCACATCAAGGGGAAAAGGTATAAAGGCAAGCTTGCATCAAGTAAAAAAACTTTTTGTTTTCGTTCTGGCTTGCTTTCACCAAACTGATTGAAAAGAACTTAGGATCACTGAAGGGAGAAAAGGGACAGGTAATGGGTAGAACATTAAGGGTAAAGGAATGAGAAGAAGAAATGATCTGGAGTCTGAATCCAGTTGCATTAACATTGGGATGTGGGCAGATTGATCAGATTAATCAATTTTAAGGAAGGACATAACCAGAGTAGGCTACATACTAGTTTATTGTCTAGAACAGGGCTTCTTAAATTATGGGTAGCAACCCCGTCTGGGGTCACTTAGCAAAATCTTGGGGTCGTGAGATTTTAATGCAAAATATTGAAAATACTTTATCAGAGTTTGAAAGTGGCGCTCTTTGTGTCATACGTTTCATGAGTTGCACTTTGTGTTATTTCTGTTGCAGCGAGACAATGATTCAGAAACACTAATTGTACTACAGTAGTGTTGTCACTTTTCAGTGCATTCAGTTGTCTCTGTTCCATTGTAACAAGAGTGAACTGTGGTAGTACATCATTATTGTTTTAGCAAATTTGTATATATCTTCTATATGTGTAATTTCCTTTCCTTCATTGTTCTTGTTCTGTTTGTTTTCAACTTCCTAGAAACTTCTTCCAAGTGTGGGTGGTGAGTAACTGTGTTAGAAGACAAAACAAAAGGGGTAGCCTAGAGAGCAAAAGATAAGGCTTTTGAGATCACTTTCGGCTGGGATGTAAGAGATTGAAAAAGTGTGGTGGAGTTGTCCAGGTCATTTTGGCATCGTCAATTATCTTCGGTACCCATTCTTGACTAGTACTAGACATCTATCTGTCCTATTTGTCTATCCTTTGCTTATTTTCCTTTTAGTATAAGTAGTAAGTAATTTTAGTTTTTAACTATAGTTTTTCTTTGTGTTGTAAATAAATTTGTCCAGTTAATCCTTTGTTGCAAAATTTTGAACTATCGGTTCTGCCTTTTGTATCTGTTGCGTTGTTTGTGCTTGAGTACTAATGAGAGGTGTCAGAATCTGTTAGAATCCTGTAAAGTAAATAACTATGGGTAAAAATAAAGGTATCATTTTATTTGTAATTTTGCCTATATCTTTCTTATATTACACTCACCACGTTCTTATCACTACAGGACATTGTAGAGTAATATAGTTTTTTATTTATTCAGAAATTAATTTATTAATTATTATATGGAATATGTTATTTTTATGTATATATTGGTCTTTTTAGGATTATAATCATTTTTGGCCATGGATAAATGGCTGAACTTAAGTAAGTAAGGTAATGATGCAGAAGACAATGCTACAAAGTCTCCTCAAGCACGACTTATTATTGACAAACAGTCATCTAATGTATGAAAAAAAAATATAATGAGTCTTTTCTTCAATTTAGCTTTACATTTAAAAATCGTAATGGTAATGAACAATCTCTTTGTTTGATCTGCAATGAATTATTAGCTATGGAGAGTATGAAACCATCAAAAGAAAAAGACATCTTTAATCAAAGCATACTTTGTATGCCAATAAACCAAAAGAATATTTTGAAAGTTTTTATATCTTTATTTAAAAATTTTAACAATCTTTTAAAGAATTTATGACCGTTAATGAAAAATATTTACTCGTGTCATATGAAGTTTCATACTGCATTGCTAAAAATAAAAAGCCTTTCACCATTGGAGAAGATCTTGTATTACCTGCTGCTATTAAAATCATAAAAATACTACATGAAAGTAAATATGGCAATGATATTCGAAAAATTCCTTTGTCAAAAAACACTGTAGCAAATAAAATTTCTAAAATAAAGAAGAATCAATTAGCACAACTTATTACAAGAATTAAAGAAAGACCAAAATTTTCAATTCAGTTGGACAAAACAACTGATATTACCAAATTAGCTCAGTTGTTAGTATATGTCAGATATGTTTATAAAGAAAACGTCAAGGAAGAGTTGTTATTTTGTTGTCCTTTGAATGACTGTACTAGAGGGAGAGATATACAGTGGGTGATCGGTTAACTAACAGATCGGATAACGAACACTTTCGCAAAAGATTTTTATGTTCGGACAATGAACACATGATCGGATAACGAACAGCCCACAGAACAAACATAAAAAGAAAAGTAAAATAATGAATACCGATTGGACTTTCCTTGTCTTCGGGCAACAATTCGAAACTTTTCGGAGTGTGGGAGACGTCGACATCGACGTTCAAGCCGGTATATACTGATTAAATAGTATTCCTCCGAACTTTGAAACTCTCCCTTGTAATTCCAGCCTTTTATTTTTCTGACAAAACAATTNTAATTTTAATTAGGAACAGAGTCACACTCAAAATAGAGCCTTGAGGAACACCTTCTTGTTGCGTGAAAGGCCTAGATAAAGTGTTGCCCATCCTGACTTGGAATCTTCGATTCTCTAAGAAGTTTTTTATGAAAATTGGCAAATTACCTCGAAATCCGAAATGGTCCAGATCATGGAGTATCCCATATCGCCAACAGCGATCATAGGCCTTCTCTATATCAAAAAACACAGACNGAGTATAATACTAAAGATTAAAGAGTGGGCAGAAGATTTCTGATGTTGCTGGGCAGTGTGGCTTGAACAAATCTACAGTATGCAGCAGTTCAATCTAATTTGAGAAAAATACTGTATAATCAAGAAGACTCAAGCAGCTAAAGGAGTAACAAAAATCATATCTGAGAAATAAAGAACATCGAAGAGCTCATAATGATATCCGAAAGTTATCTGACGACTGAAGACCACGAAGCATTCTTGAATGAAGAACACCAAGAAACTCGGCGAGATATGTTTTCTTCTGAAAAAGTGGATTAATGTCGATATCTGTTATTAAAGATCCTTTGAAGAAGTGGAAGGATGTCAGAACAACGGTCTTAGAATGGCATCCAAACCAGGTTGAGGCTTGGGGATTTCTACAATTGCAATGCTATTAATTACTTACAAAAAATCCTGACGAAGCGAGAAAAGCAATTGACATTAGACAGATTCTTTAACCCTTTCAAACAGAAAAAAACAGCACTTCGGATCTAAACACTGGAAAAGTCTCGAAAACAGAGAAAAACAGAAAGTACTGCAATGAATATACAGTGGGTGATCGGTTAACCAACAGATCGGTTAATGAACAAATCGGATAACGAACACTTTCGCGAAAAATTTTTATGATCGGACAACGAACACTTTCGCGAAAAATTTTTATGATCGGACAACGAACACATGTTCGGATAACGAACACTTCACTGAACAAACACAAAAAGAAGAGACGTAAAATAACGAATACCGATAGGTCTTCCTTTGTCTTCAGGCAACAATTCAAAACTTTTCGGAGCACGGGAGACGTCGACATCGACGTTCTACCCAGTATATACTGATCGGATAGTATTCTTCCGAACTTTGAAACTCTCCCTTGTAATTCCAGCTTTTTATATTTCTGACAGAAACAATTCTTTTACGTTTTCTTCTGAAAATGCGGATATATGCCGATATCTGCGATTAAAGATTTTTTGAAGAAGTGGGAGGATGTCAGAATAACGGTCTTTTAAAATGGCATCCAAACCAAGTTGAGGTTAATAGGCCTAGGGTTCTCTACAATTACAATGCTATTAATTACTTCTGTAAAATCATAAAGACAGAAAAGCAATCGACATTGGACATATTCTTTAACCCCCACAAACGAAAAAACATGACTAATAAAAATGCAAGACTGTGTACGTATGTATTTTTATTATTACATATAAATAAACATAGTAAGAAAGTATATATTTTTTATTTTTAGAAATCTCCAGAACGAATTAATTAAATTCCCATTAAAACCTGTGGTAAATCGATAATCAGTTAACAAACAATTCAGATAGCGAACAAAGTCTTGGAACGGATTATGTTCGTTAACCGATCACCCACTGTATTATAAAGTTAACGAATTTTTAAAAACTGAAGGGTTAGAATGGAAAAATTGCTGTGGAGTATGCACAGATGGCACAAAAGTGATGACAGGCCAAAATATTGGTTTTAAATCATTTTTTCAAGCTGCTCATTATGATCATATAATGTTTACTCACTTTCTTATTCATTGGGAGACCCTTGTAGCAAAAAAATTAGCACCAGAATTGAATGATATGCTTCAAGATGCTGTTAATATTATAAATTTTATTAAGAGCCATGCCCTTAACAGCCACTTATTTTCAAATCTCTGTAAAAATATGGATTCCCACTACACAAATTTATTATTACATGCGGAAGTAAGATGGATATCAAGAAATCAAAGTTTAAGGAAGATTATTGTTATTAAATATTTTTAACCAAACAAAAATGTGATCTTGCTACTTTTCTCAAAATGACATATGGCTATCCAAGTTGTGTTATGTCAGATATTTTTGAGAAATTAAACAACCTTAACTTCTCTCTTAAATCCCGAATGTTACCCCAAGCATTATTGCTGATAGGATAGGTGTGTAATATAATTCTGATCAAACATTCGACATTATATTTATATGCATTATCATTTTGC
This sequence comes from Centruroides sculpturatus, assembly GCF_000671375.1. NCBI lineage: Eukaryota > Metazoa > Arthropoda > Arachnida > Scorpiones > Buthidae > Centruroides > Centruroides sculpturatus. Next base: position 53,986 of record NW_019386321.1, on the reverse strand, counting down.
AGTAAATTCAATAAATAAATACTTTTTTACAGATNCCCCTCAACTACCAGGATCCCCCTTTCCGGCATACGGGATACCACGCACGGCAAACACGTGGGTGGGCGTTCAGATCCCAGGGGTGGTAAAGAAGACTTACTAAACCATCTCTGGGAGGTCCCCTCACCACGGACAGGAACCCACATCGAGGGGCTAAAGAAGCTTTGACAATTGATGAAGGCATGTGTCCATTTAGGGGTCGTGTCAGTTTCAAAGTTTACATGGCAAAGAAACCAAAAAAGTATGGAATAAAGTTATATATATTGGCTGAAGAAAACACTGGTTATATTTGGAATTTTGAAGTCTATCACGGCAGACACCAAAATATTGAAAACACAGCTGCTTCTGTAGTAAAAAGATTAGTTGATCCACTATCAAATAAGGGTCATACAATATACGTTGATCGGTTTTATACCAGTATTTCACTTGCAGAATATTTGAGTGAAGTAGATACTGGAATTGTAGGAACAGTAATAAAAACTAGAAAAGGTCTGCCAACAGCGCTACAAGAAGCAAAATTAAAAAAAGTAGAGCAAATATTTCGCCATAAAAATAACATATTAGCTATACGATGGAAAGACAAAAGAGATGTATATATGATAAGTACCAGACACACTGCAAAAATGCATCAAGTTCAAAGTACAGGGCAAAATAATTTGAAAAATAACCAGCCGCTGTTATTGATTATAAAAATCACAAAGCAGGAGTCAATCTAGTTGACCAGAGGCTGTCACATAGTGCTTTTTCACATAAAACTGTGAAATGGTGGAAAAAACTAACTTTTCATGTATTAATGATGTGTGTAACAAATTTATGCATTTTGCATAATACAATAATACTAAAAAGATATAACTAAATACTAAAAATAATACTACTAAATAACACTGAAAAGATATAGACATAATACAATAATGACTAAAAAGATAACAACTGTTAAATTTATACAAGATATATGTTCTGCTTTAGTGTTAATTCCAAAAGAAAATATCAACAATAATCCTATTGGAAATAAAAAAATTGCGAGATTACCAAAAAAACACCTTTTAGAGAGAGTAAAAATATCAAAAGGACAAAAAAAAAAGCCCAAAGAAGATGCATTGTTTGCAGTGTTAAGCAGAAGTACTTAACAGGAAAAGCAGCCAGAAAAGACACTTCGTATCAGTGTACCGAATGTAATGTAGGACTGTGTGTAATCCCATGTTTTAAATTGTATCATACACTACTACATTATGAAAAATAAATTATCAATGTATTCTTAAATTAGCAATGTTTCCTTAGTAAATAAAACATATAATATGAACATTATAATGTTTTTCAATTTTTTTCACATTATGTCTATTTGCAAAACATGCCCAAATAAAATTGCAATGCAATTAATTAAAATATTGCACACATACATCAAAATTAAGCGTAATATATAGAAATGTTCAACAAATCAGAATCTCTCTACACTTTTTACCTCGCTTCACTAAAACATTTTCTATCTTCAGTAAAAAATATAGTAAAATTACAAAAATCAGCCAGCACACAGGTAAGAAACTATCAGGTCAGTCCATAAGTTCGTGCGCATTTTTATCTACAAAAAAAGCAACAAAAAATTTTAATTAAATCTTATTTCAATCTATAATGTATTCACCATTATTTTGTACAATTTCTTCCCATCTTGATGGTAGCTTTTTAATCCCGTCTTTGTAAAATGATTTCGGTTTTGAATCAAAATATTCAGAAATAGCCTTTTTTACATTGTTCTCATCCTCAAAAGTTTTTCCTTTTAAAAAATTCTGCAAACTCCGAAAAAGATGATAATCACTGGGAGCAATATCTGGCAAATATGGTGGATGAGGTAAAATTTCCCAGTTGAAGCTTTTGAGTTGAGCAGTTGACGTTGTTGTCAGTTAGCTATTGACAGTTCATGTGGTATCCATTTTCCTAGCTTTGAAACTTTTCCGATTTGTTGTAGATGTCTATGAACAGTTCCATGGGATGAATTTAAACGTTCCGCAATTTCATCAACTGTTAAAGATGGTTCTGCTTCAACTAGTGCAGAGAGAGCATCATCATCAAAGTCAACGGGTCTTCCAGTACGAGCCTTATCCTCCACACTAAAATCATTATTTCTAAATCTTTCAAACCACTTCTGCGCAGTCCTTACACTTATTACAGTTTGATTATGAGCAGTATTTAATTTTTTGGCTGCATTTGTAGCATTCTCACCACTTAAAAATAAAAAGTATAAAACATGTCTCTTATATTCATCTGTTACTTCCATTTTAACGAAAATAAACAACTGAAATGTTCCCAATTCTGAACAGTATTATATAAATGAGATCCAATTTAACACTTCAGTGTAAAAAGTATCACATTAGCCTGGCATTTTTAACAGCAAAACAAGGTCATAAAATACGCACGAACTTATGGACTAACCTAATAGATCAACTGGACCAGCATGGTAAGTGTTAATGGCTGCACTCAAATATATTCAAACAAACTAAGATGACCAAAATGCCCAACCTCAAATATATACCAGCAACAATATATTTTGCCCAATATTCTCTTTAATTTATGTCATTGAAAAAATGCAGTTTTAATGAAAAATAGGGTACATAATTTTTCTAACTATAATAAATGCAATTTTACAACTTTTTGTGCAATTTTTAATTTTATAACACTTAATAAAACACTTAACAGCTTATAATGCTAAGAATATTTATTAAATAACAAACCTTTTCAGCCTAATGGAATAGGTCATCTTCAGGTGACTGGCTACCAAACAAATTTTTTGAAAAATTTGTTCGATGGCCTATTCTGCATGCTAGTGGTGGCCTCTCGTGGACGTCTACGCACTTAGCTTGGAACGCCAGCAGTCGAAACTCTGACCGCCGGTGCATCATAATGGCCTCATGAAGTGTTCAAGGTCAGTGGTCGTCTTTTTTTAATAAAAATCTATTTTATATCTGATAGTGGTTTATTTTAATAGTAAATAGTTTAAAATATCAAAAACTAGTTTAATTTTTCTCTTTTATTGCATATAAAGTAAATAATATTACAAAAAAATCAAAGTACATAAGTACGTTTTAATATATATTTACAAAAAACAAAAACATCATTTGCAGTCGAAACAAAGTGTGAAATACTTTTAACACAAAGATGCAAAAACTTTCAAGTAGGGGAGGATGTCTAATCAAAGCAGGTTGTAAAATTTATTGCCTGAAAAAAATAATCTGCCTTTCACGGCCATACGACTACCTGTCGATGTACATATATAGGGTTGGCAACTAAGTGATTGTGGATTTTGTCAATAGCACATTTTTTTGCTTTGTCATCGTGTTCAAAGCATTTAACCCATATTGTTTTCTTGTTGTTTGGACTTCCACGTTTAATTTAGTAAAAAAGTTGTATCTATTAGTTATTTAGTTTCGTTTTTATCCCAATTTAAAAATGGAAGAACAAGACGTGCATTTCAGACATATTTTATTGTATTATTTCCGAAAAGGCAAAACGCATCACAAGCACACAAGAAGTTATGTGCCGTATATGGGAATGAAGCCTTGAAAGAAAGGCAGTGTCAAAATTGGTTTGCCAAATTTCGTTCTGGTGATTTTTCACTGAAAAATGCTCAACAATCTGGCCGTCCAGTTGAAGTTGATGAGACCCATATCAAGGCCATTATCGATTCAGATCATCATAGCACAACGCGAGAGATTGCACAGAAGCTCAATGTATCACATACGTGCATTCAAAAAAAATTAAAACAGCTTGGCTATGTCAAGAAACTAAATATATGGGTCCCTCATCAGCTTAAGGAAATTCATTTGATGCAATGCATTAGAATCTGTGATTCACTTCTGAAACGCAATGAGATTGATCCATTTCTGAAACGACTGATTACTGGCGACGAAAAGTGGATAGTTTATAGCAATGTTAATCAGAAAAAATCGTGGGTGATGCGAGATGAATCAGCCCAGATGACACCAAAATCTGAAATTCACCAAAAAAAGATTATGCTGTCAGTTTGGTGGAATTATAAAGGAATTCTGTACTTTGAACTTTTACCAAGAAACCAAACGATTAATTCAAATGTATACATTCAACAACTCGCCAAACTAAGCAATGCAGTTCAAGAAAAACGGCCAGAATTGACAAATCGTAAGGGTGTTGTTTTCCAGCATGATAATGCAAAGCCCCACACATCTTTGGTCACTCAACAAAAATTATTGGAGCTAGGTTGGGATGTGTTGTCACATCCACCATATAGCCCTGACCTTGCACCTTCAAATTACCATTTATTTCGTTCCATGCAGAACTCCTTAAATGGTAAAATTTTTAATGATGCTGATGATGTAAAAACACATTTAATTCAGTTTTTTGCTGGCAAAAATCAGAAGTTTTATGAACATAGAATTATGACACTGCCTGAAAGATGGCAAGAGGTCATTGACAAAAATGGACAATACCTAATTGAATAAAGTTATACTTTTAAGCAAAAATTTTGAATTTTCTTTCTTATTTAATATCCGCAATCACTTAATTGCCAACCCTATAGCTTTCTCATCTCCCCTCTCCTGACTGTTGTATATCGACCCTTTTATTTGCATTAAAATAAAATATTAGGTATCAAATTATCTCACTTTGGCCCCCCTTTGGTAAGGTATCATATTACAACCGGCAGTTAACGTGTTAAGTTATATGTTAATATGATGATGAGAGGATCGACTCAAAGGTCGAGTGGAAAAACAATAACCAAGTGGAAAATCCCACACACATGCTATTTCATTCAATTTCTTAATACATAAGACTGATCGAATATCTCTCCAATTTAAAAATTATTACTAAGATTGTAAAACAAACACTGACCTAAGTCACTGCCAGCAATTAATTTTGTATGTTTCTGCTTTCAGGACTCTAATTCACAGAGCTTTTACCCATTGCTCTAGCATTAAGGACGTGCTATGAGAAATCCAATGCATCAAGCACCTCGCCACAGCCCATGGTTTCAACAATAAGTTTATTGATAGGCTTGTGCAAAAAATTCATAGATTCTTAACAACCATAGATGTCAATTCCAAACCTCTAAAGCAACGAAGTAAGCACATTACTGTCGATTTTCACCCTAGAATGAGCCATGCCTTTAAATTCATAGCAAAAAAAAATCAATGCTACTCTCGCATACAGACGCAACCCTACGATTTATAAACTTCTGGCTAATACCAAGGACAAATGCAACGAAGCCAGGAGACCAGGAGTCTACATGGTCCCACTAGAGGACAGCAGATCTAACCCATGCAAGAGGCTAACATACATTGGCCCAACCAATAGATCACTTAAACAGAAGATAGCTGAGCACAAGTATGACGCATGCAACAAAAAGTTCACTTCCACCATAGCCCAGTTTGCAAGCGAACCTAGTATAACGACCAAATGTGAAGAGGCAAGGATTATTATTCCTATGCACGACCACACCAAACTTAGAACAGTTGAAGCAATTGAAATATTTAAGCAATCCCTCAGAAACGGTTGTATCAATAGCAGAGATGCAGACTCACTCTCCTCTGCATGGAAATCAGTCTTCGACAACCCCTTAAACTAAATAGACCAACCCATCCTCGCCACATGCAACCATTAGCGCTCTTTTACTTGTCGCATTTATTTTCCAATTCTGCTCTCCAATCATAGCCCCTTTCCCATCTATGGTCTTCGCACACCTCTTCTTACTGTATCATTAACTCAGGCGCATTCCTGGCATAGCCCGGTCGAAGACCCCAAGGGCTATTTAGTGGAGGAGTTCATGAACCAACTTCAACTTACCTCCCTCAACTCCAGTCCTCTCCCAACTTTTTCTTCCACGAATGAAAACAGTTGGATTGACGTCTGCATGGGTTCTAATAAAATTGACATCACGAACATCCAGTGCTACACAGTGGACATTCACTCAGCTAGTGACCATAGCTACATTGAGCTATTGATCGAGGTCGCTACGCTCATCCCTGAATTTAGTATTTCCCAACGTACCAACTGGGATCTCTACTACCATTTAATCCAGGATATGTGGAATCCCGACAATATTGCCAATATTACTGATCCAACTGCCTTAGATAATATTGTCATTTCTCTTAACAACACTATGCACAGTGCCTATATCCAGGCTACTACCATTAGTACTGTGAGGTGTCATGCTCTATGGTGGAACACAGACTTGGCAAACCAAATATCTGCGCTGAGGAGAAAAAAGCAGAGGATGAGAAGAGAGACTGATAATGTTCGAAAGCAAGAGCTACAAAATAGTTATAGTGCTCTTTTTCGCACGTATAAAACTGCTATTAACAAGGCCAGGACGCAGTCTTAACTAGATTTTTGAACCTCTGTTGGTAAAAACAAGCCTTGGTCAGCTCCTTATTATATTGCTGCCAACAAACATCGGAGAGTTGAGATTCCTCCTTCTTTGATAATTAATAAAAATGAATATACCAAAACTACCAGCGAAACTTACCATCATCTAATTAATAAACTTTTCCCTGATGACTCTACCTGAAATTATTCGAAAATCCCCTGAGATAATTCTTCGCCCAGGCCCTGACATAAAATTAGCCATAGAGGGTAGATCCTATAAAACAAAGGGCGTATTTATGGCCAATCTTCGCTTAAATGGTACCTTATTACCTAATGAACTCGTTGTGATCGACAGACTCATACTCCCATGCCTGCTTGGAAGAGACTTCCTACAAAAATATAAGGTATTGTTAGATTTTCGTAACTTAGAAATGGAAATTGCTATCCCCGATGCAGGGGTAGGTATTAAATGCGACTTAAAGGAATTGCAGACGCCATTGAAAGGAGAAAATTTAACAAAACTAAACACTGTTTTGAATAAATTCTTGCATATTTTTAGTGACCAACCTGGACTCACCAACTACGTAGAACATGTCATCGAGACGGGGGATGCCCCACCAGTTTCGAGCAGACCGTATAGGTATTCGCCTGTAAAGCAGAAAGAAATGCAAAGGCAAATAGCAGAAATGCTAAGAGAAGGGATAATCAGACCTTCCAATTCGCCATGGGCTTCTCCTGTAGTGATGGTAAAGAAGAAGACGGGAGACTGGAGACTGTGTGTAGATTATCGTAAGTTAAATAGTATAACGGTAACAGATAAATTTCCTTTACCTATCATTTCAGACTTGTTGAATTCGCTAAAAAAGGCCAAATTCATTACTACACTGGATTTGTCATCAGGATATTGGCAAGTACTGGTAAAAGAAAAAGATAGGGCCAAGACAAGCTTCATTACTAGCGAAGGACTCTACGAGTTTCTAGTACGAGGGCTGTTCGGAAAGTTCGCGGCCTTGCCTATATGCGGCGCTGCGATCAATTTAATTTTTGGCGGGAATAATTCAGCCATCTTTGCTAAAGATACGATACCAATTTCCGCTTGATTTGTCAAAANGGTTCTTACTGGCTTTTTTGGAACCCACATTCCTAGTTGTTACCCCTGTTTTAGGTATGAGTGGTTTTGCTTTGTTATTCTCTTTTTCTGTTGCTTTGGTAGATGGTACCAGCAGACATTTTTCATGGCGAGTCAGAGATTCATCGGGTGAAACAGAAATGTCTGTCTGAACTCCACATGTCTTTGTGGATTTCAGAGCAGCAGTGAATGTCTTTTGTTTCACTGGTGTATTTAAGGTGACCATACGACGTGCCTCCGGGTAGGATATATTATTAATAGTCTTCAATCGCTGAATTTCTTTCTCTCTCTGCCATGAAGGGCATTTCCGAGAGTAGGCAGGATGAGCATCTTTGCAGTTCACACAGCATGGAGAACTTGTGCATTCATTACTCTCATGGTCTTCATTTCCACACTGTGCACATGCTTTTTTTCCTCTGCATGATGTTTGGGAGTGTCCAAACCGCTGACATTTAAAGCATCGTAGCGGGTTTGGGATGTATGGGCGAACTGGGCAACGGAGATATCCTGCCGCAACAGAAGATGGCAATGTTGGTTTGTTAAAAGTCAAAATAAGGTGTTTCGTTGGTATCAACTTGCCATCTCGACGGATTGAAATTCGTCGAACAGCAGTGACACCTTGGTCTGAAAGACCGATATGAATATCCGATTCATCCTCAGACATCAGATCACTTTCAGATATCACACCACGTGATGAGTTCAAATTTGTGTGTGGTGNTAATATTTTTACAAATAATGATAAGTAAATAAACTAAATTTTAACCATTCTCTAAAGCTAAGTAAATTATGAAAACATATTTTTCATTTAATTTTAGTTAAATGTTTTATATTAAATTGCATAATATTTTCCACAGGTCTGTTTATTTGGTCCAAATGAAATATCATTAAGAGATGCTTTGCGTTCAGGTATATCTGAGAATGATTTGATTGACATCATTAAAAGTGCTTTGATAAAAAAGAAAAAACAGCATGCAGGTAATGTTTCTGTTAGAATTAAAATTATTGTTGCAATTTTAAAAACAGATTTTCATTATTTAACTAAATTAATTTATTATGTATATTTTAGGTATGTTTAATATTGCTAAACAGAAAAATCGACCAATGATTACAATTGGTGGATGAAGTGGCTTTAAGTGATTTTTAATGCTTAATATATTTTTCAAAGAAAATAATATATATATAATAATAAGTGTTTTCAAATAAAATTATATTTTTATACTGTAAATTAAATTTATAACTTAATTATTACTCTTGTGAATTGTATTTTTTATGAACATTTACACAATACAAATTAATACAAAAAACAATTATATAAATAATTATATATATATTATATAATTATAATTCAAAATGTTTACTTTACCCTAAATATAAACGTAGATGATCAGTGGAAAAGTAAATTATTTAATTTCATAACACAGAGTTGATGATATATGAAAAATATTAGCCATGAGTCAACTATCAGTTAATAATTATATTATCTGAATTTAATGAATTTTTTAAAAATTGGATTTGTTTTAATCATATTCCTTTACAAAAAAATTTTTGGAATTAGATCCCTTAGCCTAACTTAACCTAATAAATCATAAATATCAATTTATTTATCACAAAAATATTGGTGAAGGAATTCATTATAAAATACTAAATTATCTAAAGATGACCATTTCAAGCCAAACTGTTTGGATATTTCATTTTAAATCTTCTACATCTGAGTGTTATCACATATCTCTAGTTTAGAGAAATTTGGCCAGATGTAACTGTTTGTTATGAATACATTTGACATTTAATTCATCTGCTGATTGAGTGTTTGTAGCTAAAAATATGAATCTACTCTCAAAAATAATACCATGTTAATTGAATTTTTATTTGCCTTTTGAAATGCAATTAAATTCCCCATTTAATTGCATTTCAATGCAATTAAATTCAGTGGGGTATCTTCTGAAAATTCCCCATGCTTTCTTTCGTTGTTTATATACTGCCTCACAATCCTGGTTCCATCATGGTTTTGGATATTTTAATATACAGTTGATATTTTCACCATTGTTTATAATGTGTGTTATTCAATGGTTTTGTCTTTATTACTTTATGCTGCTCCTCTATGGGCAGTTAGTTATTATGTTAAAATGGTAGTAGTTCTTGCTTTATATTTTTGAAAAATTTTTATATGTAATAAAATTTCAGCTTATACCAAACTCCAAATGCAACATATCTAAAATATCAGTTATTATAATTAAAGCAATAATGTGTTTTTTTGGATAATGATTAAAATTATGTTAAACTAGAATATAACAAATTGTGTAAATTGTGTTCAATAATGGACAATTATATAAATAATTGGATGGTATAATTAAAAAATATATTAGAACAGAGTTCACTGAGTTTGGCATTATAAGCACTTTTTATCGCAAGTACTTTCGATGAATTTATAATCATCGTCGTCAGGCAAATAAATATAAATATTTTAAAATAATGTACAGAATATTCTGAAAAGAATATCAGAACACATTTCTTAATTTGAAAATATTTGGTAAAATTGTTAAGAACAAACATTTAATTTTTGAACATGTTTGAAGTTGTGCGTGCAATGTAATACATGTGAGAAACCAAAGGTATAGGTATGTCACCTATATCACTTACTGGCGCACGATCGTGTGATTGGCTCTCTAAACTTTTTCTAGGAGGGCGAGAAAAATGTTTATAAATGATCTAGAGGGTAAATTCTAGATCTTGTCAGGTCCTGACACCAGTTTATCTACTTTGCGTAACGCGGATAAACATGCGTGGAATTTATACCATAGATCTGATTCAGGAAACAATAATACAGAGACATCTCTTAACAAAGTATATAGAATTTAATAAACAAATAAACAATATTAATATAGAATCAGAAATAATCAATTAATTCAAAATGGTCAATCAAAGAACGAATAATCATATCAATCACAAAGTTCTGTTCCACCACGATAATGCACCTGCACATTCCGCCAGAATCACTGAACAAAAGATAAACGAACTTCGCTTCCAATTTGTTCCACATCCACCGTACTCACCTGATTTGGCCCCCAGTTCCACCACTTCCACCTTTTTCCAAACCTAAAAAAATTCTTGGCTGGAAAGAGATTCCACTCAAATGACGAAGTCATCTCTGAAGTGAACGAGTATTTTGCACACCTTGACAAATCGACCTATTGTGATGGCATAAAAAAGCTAGAACATCGCTGGAATAAGTGCATTGCTAACAGAGGAGATTACATTGAAAAATAAAAAAAGTTTTAACATTATTTTGTTTGTTTTTCTAT
>NW_019386321.1:23359-42728 GCF_000671375.1 Centruroides sculpturatus | reverse complement strand
TACCCCGCAATCCAAAATGGTCCAGATCACGGAGTATCCCATATCGCCAACAGCGATCATAGGCCTTCTCTATATCAAAAAACACAGACACTAGGTGCTGTCGTCTAACAAACGCTTCCCGAATAGATGTTTCAAGTTATCAGTGGTACTTCTATTCCTACAAAAACCACTCTGATGTGGTGAAAAGTATTCATTTTTCTCTAAGAGATACATCAGACGTCTGTTTACCATCCTCTCAAAGAGTTTACACAGGCAACTTGTCAGAGAGATTGGTCTGTAATTAGAGGGATTCTTGTGGTCTTTACCAAGCTTGGGAATGGGAATAATGATAGATAGCCTCCAAGAGTCAGGAAAAGTATGTTCTGTCCATATTCTGTTAAACAGACACAGCAGATTAGAAAGGGAATTACGAGTACTTAGTAAGAATTTAGTAAGAATTGGTAAAAGTTGCCCTGCAGTATGCGAATGCGGGGTAGAAACACAAGACTTAGAACATATACTCCTGAAATGCCACAAATACAAAAAAGAAAGAATGGAGTTGAAGCCCCTGCACGAACAAGACACAAGTTTGGAGTCTTAAAACTTTATAACCTAATCCGCAACAGAAACCTGGCTAAAGAACTACAAACCTTTGCGAGAAGGGTACTAATGTAAAAATGGGAAGACAAGCGATCTTCCCATCTATTTGCCGGAAAATCACCGGCTTCTCTTGTACAAGCGCGACAAGAACGCATTATATTTTGTAATGTTATATTTTACTTTTGATGTTTGTTTATTGAATGTATGTCAATTACTAGTTGTTTAAACAAAAAGCAACGTTTTCCTTGTGATGCCAATGGTGGGACAAGGATGACTGATCCTTGCAAGAGGAAATGATGATCATTCAATGAAAAAATAACACCAATTGAACTTTTGGTTCAACCCAATACTTTAATTTTTTTTGTAATATTATTTACTTTATGTGCGATAAAAGAGAATAATTAAACTAGTTTTTGATATTTTAAACTATTTACTATTAAAATAAACCACTATCAGATATAAAATAGATTGTTATTAAAAAAAACTACGACTGCTGACCTTGAACAGCTTCATGAGGCCATTACGACGCGCCAGCGTTCAAAACCAAGTGCATAGACGACCACGAGAGGCCACCACTAGCATGCAGAAAAACATCATACGAAGCCAGGATAATTTAACCTTGAGTGAAACTGCATTGTTTAATTGACGGCAGATGGTCAAACGGCACTAAACAACTGCACGATGTACGACCGCCGGCAGTTAATGTGTTAAATGAAAAACAAATGCAACCATAACATAAATCTCTCTTCTTTACATGTGTACTTATTTTAAGTAAAATGTTTATAAGTTTATAATAAACGATTTTTTTCTCATAGAATAATTTCATTATTGTTTTGCAACCCCCAGGTTTAGAAATGCTATTTTATAGGATAGAATTGTTTCTAAATATAATGAAATTGTGCAACTAAAATCAATTATTCGTGAATTACAGAAGAAAATTTAAAATTTTGAGAAAAAAGAAAACAATAGACCCAGGAACATCAAAAACTTGGGAATGGAATGAGAACCTTCCCCTACTGTTCTAGAGGATGATAGGAAGTCAAGCAGTTCGTCTGTTTCACCTATTAACATGATGATTAACTTAATAAACCAAATTAGGAAGTAATGTGAAACTAGATTTAATAAACGTGAGAGTACATTTGTAAATGCATAATGGGCTGACTCAAATTCTTCGACCAGTCCTACACTTCCAAAAGCTCCTACCATTTTACAACAGTTAATATCTTGGCCCGTTTTTGATCCACAAAATAAAAATATTTGGCTGGAAAACCTGCATGGGATAAAAAATATTTTGAATTAGACAACATGACATTTATTTCCACTCTAAAGCTACAATCATATATAGATTTGGTAAGAAGAATTAGGCTAGTAGAGGCAAAATGGTATGAATTGACCTGGACTAGGATGAAGGCACAGATCAAGAAATGGTATGAAACCGATTCCACTGTAAAGAAGACAATTAAAATGTATGATATAGTTCAAGGGAAATTAGAATCAGCCTTTTCTTATGTTTTAGATAAATTAAAATTAATTAATTCTTTGAATTATGAATATTTAGAAATAGAAAAAAAATTGAACTATTAAACAATTGTCTACAAAACGAAGAAAAAATGTCTATTGAAAATAAAACATTCCATACCTAAGATGATTATACAAACTTCTCTCTCTTTCCAGAGCACTGTTCAAAGCAAGCAGATCAGTCTCTTGACCACTGTTTGAAGCAAGCAGATCAGACTCTTGCAAAATAGAACAAAAAAATAGAAATGGAAAACATGAGTATAAAAACCCTCAAACAGGTCTTTAATAACAGGGAAGCTTTAGCTAGTGCTAAAACTTTCCTGGATCAATCCAGGAATTTCTCCAAGACCCTGAGAGACAAAATTTATTACAAGTTTGATGAAGCCCATTACCTCTTTTAACAGTTGAAACAGTCTTTAATAAAATTAGCTACTCAAAATCAAGACCTAGAAAATCAGGTGGCAGAAGCTCAGACTTTAGCTTCTACAAGCCACACCACCACATCAACTAAAAAATCATCTTACGCTGAAGTCCTCAAAAAACCAATCAGACCATCAAACAATAAAGTTGTGCTCATATACCCTAAGAAAGAGGGAAATATCGAAAGTATGGAGCCATCCAGAAATTATGTAAATAATTTTTGGGGTGGGTGGGGTCAAGGATTTCTTACCATTTCTTACTCAGGGGTAGGGGAGTAATAGATCATAATTTTATTTTTTTATCTCATTGAACGGTGGAGTTTTGAATTTGGCTTTAATTGGGTGGTTTCTGTTAAAAACGCTCATTATACTAACGTCATCTCGTGTGACATGATAGAATAATAAACATAAAAATGCAAAAAACAAACTTAAATGATGTTTACCAAAGATTCTTCAAGTATAAAAAAGCACATGCCAACAAAAAAAGTGATAAAGTTCAAGAAGATGCAAATTTTGTATGGACCAAAGCAAAAGCTTGAATGGCACTGACACAAAAGAATTCACTACTTTTATACAACAACGTATAAACCATTACGACACTCAAGATAAAAAAAGAAAAGTTGGCTTATTGTCATATTTTAGTAAGGTACGTTGTATATTAAGTTGCTTTTTATACTTTTTTGATTCCTTATTAACAAAGTGTTATGAACTGGATATTAATATAATTATTTTTTTTATAAAACAAAATAATTATAATCTAGTCAATCAAAAGAAAGTCTGAAATCATTACAAAAATAATAACTAATTTGGCCCCTAACCATGATGATAATACTCCTTTTCCTACTGCAAAAAACATTGCTGTTGAGTATACTATTGAAAATAGTATATCTTCAGCAAAAGCTTATAAAAAAACATACAAAGCTCCAGCTCAAGATGAGGCCGCAGAAAAAGTTACAAGTTTAAAAAATAAATTGATCATTCAAGCTTTTAGCTCAAGATGCTAATCTAGGAGGAGAAACGTCACTAAATGATATTAAAAAAACCAAAAATGAACTACATATAGCCAAACAGAATTTGATAAGTAAACAAAAAAATGCCAATTACCAGCAAAAATTCAAAGCTGCTTGAAAAAACAAGCTGAAATTGATATGTGAGTATAATGTGGCTACAGCTTCAATTTTGAAATTTAAAAAAAATGCTGGGAGACTGTGCATCAAAGAGGAGCAGCCAATTTTGTTACAAACTATTAGGGTAATAGATTCTTTCAAAGGTACAATACACAATCGTCGCCACAAATACGAAATATTAAATAAGAGCATGTAAAACTCTCGACAAGTTGAATACAAAGCTTTTGGAAGAAGGTTTCAATTTATCTAGAAGCGCTACATATTTGTGACTTCTTCCATAGAATTCTAATACCTTCGAAGAAAAAAACCATGTAACAACTGCTCCCGTGAAATTATGCCGAGCTCAAAATGATAGCCATAAAGCTTATCCTGATAGTCAGTTTTGTACAGTCTTGATAAATGTTTTAGAATAACTGACTTCTGCTCTTGGACCAAAACAAGTTTCATTTATTTCACAAGATGATGAGGCACGAGTGTTTGTCGGTCTAAAAACGGCACAGAAACAATCGCCTAAAAACATAACTGCCATATCTTTCGTTCAACTGCAATCCAAGCCTTCGGCAATGGTGGATGCACAAGGTCTTCGTGTTAAAACTAGTCATTGGTCTTGGCCCAATTGTCTATGCAATTTAGGCAGATTTGCAATTGCCTCTCAATGAAACTCATGTTACTAGACTGGCAGAAAATTTGGAAGTCATCCACATACAGAGTGTTTCACACTAGGAAGAAGACAGTTAGCTAGCTATAATGTTTATTTTGATTAGGAACAGAGTCACACTCAGAATAGAACCTTGAAAAACACCTTCTTCTTGTGTGAAAGGACTAGATAGATTGATGCCCATCCTGACATGGAATATTCGATTCTGTAGGAAGTTTTTTATAAAAATTGGCAAATTACCCTGCAAACTGAATTCATGCAAATCACAAAGTTACCCATATCACCAGCAGTGATCGTAGGCATTATCTATATCATAGAATACAGTGCTGTTGTTGAACAAATGCTTTGTGTATGAATGTTTCAAGGTTTACTAAATTGTCTGTGGTACTTCTATTCCTACAAAATCCACTCTGATGTAGTGAAAAGTAGTTCTTTTCCTCTAGGAGGAAAATCAGGCGTCTGTTTTTTTACACAGAACTTGTCAGAGAGATTGGTCAGTAATCAGACAAATTTTTGCGGTTTTACCTGGCTTGGAAATGGAAATAATTATACATAGCCTCCAAGAGTCAGGAAAAGTATGTTCTGTTCATATTCTGTTAAACAGATTCAGAAAATTACAAAAGGAATTGTTTGACAGACTTTTAATCATGCTGTAGTGGATTTTATCTGGGCCTACAGCAGTATTCCCCAAGCGAGAGATTGCTATTCACTAGAATTGAATTACATGCAGCACATTATATTCCTCATTAGATGAGTAAAAGTTTAAATATTGTTTTTCACTTTGGGCTTTATAAACCTGAAAATTTCTTTAATACATAATATTACTGGCTGAAAACGAAAAAGTTTCACCCAACGGTATCAGCAATACCCTGTATATCGCTGATTATTGTGCCATTATTTTCTAGCATGGACAGAGAATGAAAAGCATATTTCCCATTAATTTCGTGGATTTTATCACAGACTGCTTTTGAGCTGGTAGAAGATGTTAAGCTAGAAACAAACTTCCTCCAACAATCCCTATGGCTTTGCCTCCTTATTCTTCTGGCATTTGCCTTTCCTTTTTGAAAAGCAATCAAATTGCTAGCAGTTTCCTCCATGCTTTCTTTTGTTGTTTCTATGCTGCCTTACAATTCTGGTTCCACCATGGTTTTGAATGCTTTGAATATCTAGTTGATGTTTTCCCCATTGTTTTTTCCACCGCCTGAATAATACTTGAAGTGACAGCTTAAATTGCATCATTGATATCAGCAATATTTATCATTTTCTCAGAGATATTGGCCATAGAGGAAAAAGCAGGCCAGTCAGGTGTTTCCAGTTTCCAGCATTGTGGACAGACTGTTTCACAGCTTTCTCTGCCTTGGTATTTTAGAAATATTGGGAAGTGGTCACTAGAGAGTGGATTAGATCCAACCTTCCTTGTAAACGCCGAAAACAGATTTGGAGTTGCTAATGATAAATAAATGGCAGTGAATATTCTTGTTGGAACATGGTAGTATGTCACTTCTCCAGTATTAAACAAATACAGTTAGTTATTGCCAATAAAACTCTCAATGGCTGTGCTTCGATGATTGATGTTGGGACTTCCCCACATTGGATTGTGACCATTGAAATCACTGAGTAAAAGAAACGGAGTTGGCAGCTGTTGAACGAAGTTATCAAATTCATCCTCATTTACTCCGACATCTGGTGGCAAGTGTATAGAACAGACTGTGACAGTTACTCCAATTGAAATTCTGACTGCCCCAGTTTGCTTNTCGCTTCCAATTTGTTCCACATCCACCGTACTCACCTGATTTGGCCCCCAGTTCCACCACTTCCACCTTTTTCCAAACCTAAAAAAATTCTTGGCTGGAAAGAGATTCCACTCAAATGACGAAGTCATCTCTGAAGTGAACGAGTATTTTGCACACCTTGACAAATCCACCTATTGTAATGGCATAAAAAAGCTAGAACATCGCTGGAATAAGTGCATTGCTAACAGAGAAGATTACATTGAAAAATAAAAAAAGTTTTAACATTATTTTGTTTGTTTTTCTATGTGAGGCCGCGAACTTTCCAAACAGCCCTCGTAATGCCATTCAGGTTGAAAAATGGACCTGCAACTTTTCAACGCCTGATGAATAGAGTCCTGAATGGAATAAGGTCCCGCTATTGCGAGGTATATTTAGATGACATAATTATCTACTCTTCTACCTTTTCAGACCATCTTCAACACCTTGAAGATGTTTTGCGGAGCTGTCAGAGGCAGGCCTGACGATCAAATTAACCAAAAGTCATTTTTGCCGACCCGATGTACATTATTTAGAGTTCCAGGTAACTGAAAGAGGGTTGTCTACAGATCAAGGTAAGGTACAAGCCGTCAGAAAATTCCCACGACCTAACAACACGAAGCAGCTAAGCACGTTTTTAGGTATGTGTAGTTGGTACAGCTGCTTTATTCCGCATTATGCAACTATAGCTGAACCACTGTACTGTCTACAACGAAAACGTATCAAATGGAATTGGAGTCCTGACTGTGAGAAATCCTTTCAATTATTAAAAGAGCACCTTATAACTGCTCCTGTTTTACAGCTACCTGAACCCAACGCCCCATTTGTACTCTACACTGATGCCAGCACCGTAGGACTACGAGCTGTCCTCTGTCAAGACCGCCCCATAGCCTATGCAAGCCAAACCCTTCAGAAAGCTGAAAGAAATTATACAACGACCAAATTGGAATGCCTCGCCATCGTTTGGGCTGTGGAAAAGTTCCGGGAATACCTCGATGGGACGGACTTCACGGTAGTTACCGATCACGCAGCTCTGCGATGGCTACAGAGTTCGAAAAACCTTTCAGGTAGGCTAATGAGGTGGGCATTACGCCTACAAGAATTTAACTTTTCTATTAGACACAGGAGTGGCAAAGATAACCAGCCTCCGGATACTTTATCTCGATTACCACTTGAGACGGACAATGTAAAGGAAACTGATATTTCTACCAAATTACTAACCATCGTAAGTATCACTAATAGAGACGACATAATCCAGGCTCAGCAAAACGACGCCGAGTGGAAGGAGTTATACAAATACTTGCAGGAGGGGGATTTACCCTCAGATCCAAAGCTGGCATCCGAATTAATTGGTAAGTCACGACACTATGAAATTATTGATGATTTATTATATTACCATCGTAGGAAGAACAACAGCGGATGTCCGCGACCCGTAATTCCAGAGGCACTAAGGCCTGCAGTATTAAACGAATTACACGATCATCCAACGGCAGGTCAACTTGGGCTCAAGAAAAACGATCAAGGAAATAGGGCAAAGATGTTACTGGCCCGGTATGAATAAGGAGATTAAACGATATGTAGCCAGCTGCCACACATGCCAGACTACCAAATGGATACAACAAAAACCTGCAGGGTTCCTGCAAAGTACGAAAACTTCAGAACCCGGAGAAAAAGTAGGTATCGACATAGTAGAACCTTATCCACAATCCAAAAGAGGTAATGCCTATATGCTCATAATAGTCGATTACTTTAGCAAATGGGTGGAATTATTCCCACTAAAAGATATTACAGCACCTACTGTTGTGAATTGTTTTGTTAATGAATTTTGTTGCAGATACGGTATGCCGAAAAATCTAGTATCTGATAACAGACCCCAATTCATCTCAAGACTTGAGTGAGGTATGTGAGAAACTAGCTATAAATCACATATTAACTACACCTTATCACCCACAGTCGAACTTCACGGAGCGAGTGAATAGAACCTTAAGCAGAATGATCGCAGCATACGTGAAGAAAAACCATAGGGATTGGGATCTACACCTCAAGAAGTTAGCTCTTGCTGTACGTACCAGGGTACAAGATTCTACGAAATTTACACCGTCGAAATTGCACCTCGGCAGAGAAATAACACTTCCTTGGGATCGCCTCATAAATCTGCCTAACCAACCTCAAAGTGTAGAAAAAAAATATGACAAACTTCAAGAGATTTTAGAACAAGTACAGATTAACATAAGAAAGGCTCAACGCCAACAAGAAAGAACTTATAATCTGAGACGGCGGCCACTCTCATATAAGGTGGGTACACCTGTATTATTAAAAACTCATCCAATTTCTTGTTCTCCCAAACGTTTTAGTGCAAAATTTGCCCCAAAATGGTCTGGACCTTATGAAATTTCCAAAGTGATATCACCACTACGAGCTACAGGATCCAACTACAAGAGCCAAACATGGACGACATCATATCTCAAATCTTAAGAAATACAACTTGTTTGCACAAGCTCCACCAACTCCGCTATCGGTGACTACCACATCTCCACCAACTCCTCTTGATCGAACGTCACCATCACCCCGACGACTTCAACCCCGAAAGAGAATAAACTACCGATGGCCAGCCAGATGGAGATCTAAGAAATGAATAAAGAACAACGTTTACAATTTTTTTTTTTTTTTTTTTGTCAATCAGCGAGGAATTGTAAATCTCCACCTCAAATAATTATAGTACAACCACAAACTGACCGCCATATTACCAATATTACGGAACCAGGACAGGCATCCTTTTAGGTGTATAATGATTTTCAAACCCTGAAAAAGAAATAACAATTATGTCTTTTTTCTAAAAAGGGAGGGGTGTAAAGGAGTCAATGTCCGATTGTTATTTTATGTTTTGGGGCGTTATTTTTATTTAATTATTTTATAAGAAATAAAAATGTGTGTGTGAACCCACGTACAATTTCCATGACATTTACTTTCCTAACAACTTAGGAACAATGAATTTTTGGAATAACATGGTAAAAATTGCTTTTATAACACCTGAGTAAACGAGACCAATTGTATAAAAATACTCACGGAATAAGATTTTCGGACCGGCGCAGTCCGGTTCCGTCCACCGCGGTCTAAGAGCCGCGAAGGGAAGGCAGAACATTTTATCCTCTTTAATGCATTTGATTCTGCAAAATGGTTCAAACTCGGGACCGTTATTCTGGAACTTGGCCTATGACCAGTTCCTTAGAGTTAATAAAGGAGAAGGGATTCTAGAACTTGCGTATGCCGATGACACCATTATCATTTACAGAGTGGACTCCCGTAGGGAAATAGAAAAAACTGATAACCATGTGCTTGGAAAAATAATAAAGAAGGGTGAGCAACTTAAGCTCTCGTTCAATGCTAAAAAGACAAAACTGATAATCTTCACCAAACGTCAAACCCAAGACCTATACAAAAGAAGTCCAGTGCTGAAGATGGGAAAAGACCACATAAAAGTAAAGAAACAACTTCAATATTTAGGGGTAGTGCTGGATAATAGATTGTCTTGGCTCCCCCATTTTGTTTCAACTAAAGATAAATCATCAACATGTTCAATGCCCTTGCAAGAGTAGCTAAAGCTACATGGGGCCTGAATAAGGATGCCATAGAAATTATTTATAAAGGTGCTTTCATACCAAGATTAACATACGCGGCAGCTGCATGGCATTCAGCTGTTGACAAAGAAGTAATAAAAAAGAAAATGTACAGTGCACAAAGATGTGCTTTATTGAGAATTACAAGAGCATTTTGAACCACATCTACTGATGCATTATTGGTGATTGCAGAAACGCCAACAATAGATTTAATTTTGAAAGAAAATGCGATCCTCTACCATTGCAGAAGGGGACATAATATTCATATAGAAAGGAAGGAGCTAAAGGCAGAAGATATTGATCTAAAGCCAACCTCATTTACACTGCCCAAGTCACCAGAACGGAAAGCGATAGTAATAGCAGGAAATGAGGAAAGAGGCGATACTGAACTGTATACAGATGGATCAAAAGTGGATGAAAGGGTAGGTGTGGCCTTCCTGGCAATGTACAATGGAGAAGAGATTCAAAACAGGAAAGTACAGACTTAAAAACTACTGTACAGTATATCAAGCAGAACTGTTGGCAATCGAACAAGCTATCAAGTGGGTAACCTCCAATGGGACAGATGATCTGGTGATTGTTAATACAGATAGCAGGTCAGCCATCAGTGCTCTACAATTTGTTGATACAAGCACAACTGCCTTAAACATAAAGAACATGATACTCAGAAATGGAATGCGTATAAAATTTACATGGGTTAAAGCCCATAGTGGCATAATTGGTAATGAACGTGCAGACCTCCTTGCCAAAGAGGCTGTGCAGCAAACAGATGTGTCTTATGACAAGATTCCTCTATCATGCATTAAAAAGACCATCAGAGCAGAAACTAACATGATATGGCAAGATAGATGAACTTATTCCAACAAGGGCAGACACACTTTCTGGCTCCTGCCGAGTATTGAAGAGAAAATTAAAGAGTTAATTGGCTCAAAGTCAACTTTATAACCAGTCAGATCTTCACTGGTCATTGTAACAGCAACGAGTACTTAGTAGGTTGGTTGGTTGGTTTGTTAAGGTTTTTGGCACAAAAGCCATATACGCTATGCTGCGCCATGCCAAATGGTAAAATTAAGAAGGTCATATATACATATATTGAAAATTAACAACAAATAACAATAACAAACATATACAACAGTAACAATAAATAAAAACAAGGTATATAAAAGTATAGATAAATAAATAGGTAAATAAATAAATAATCAAATTTGTTTATAAATATTAGTGACTTTCAGAAAGTGCAGTAACTTATTGACATTTGGCCTTTGGCCAAGGATTTCTGTCAGACAAGCATTTCCAAAATATTGTCTATGCCTTGTCTCAAAGGCAGAGCAATTGCACAGCATGTGTTTTACACTTAGGATGCAGTTGCAATACTCACATAATGGCTAGTCTTCGCCCTTCAAAAGGTATTGGTGAGTCAACCGAGCATGCCCAATTCTCAAGCGTGTAAGAATAACTTCAGATCTCCTGTCATACAATTTATTACGTGTCCAATTTTCTATAATCAGTTTGATCTCGTGTAGTTTATTGTGGATTTGTGCATTCCACACGTTTTGCCATCTCTCCGCTAGTTGTTTCTTAACTACTAGCTTCAAATCACTTCCTTCAATAGGCATTGCATGCTGTGGAAAACTAGCAGCCTTTGCAGCTGCATCAGCTTCTTCATTCCCTCTTATACCAACGTGGCCTGGGACCCAACAAAATTTTATAGAGAGATTCCTTGAAAAAAGTTGGCAAAACTGTTTATGAATTTTAGTCACTATAGAGTGGAAACTAGGTTCACGTGAGATCAAAGCCTGAAGTGCACTAACAGAGTCTGTGTAAATCACACAGCGACAGTGACCTTTCCTATTTACATGCTTTAAGGCTAAATAAATAGCATGCAACTCTGCAGAAAAGATGGAATGACCAAGGTGATATACTACAGACCTCTAGCTGTGAAATGTTGCCTGTATCCAGGTCAATCGTGCTGCTCACATTCTTCATTCTTATGGCAAATGAAGAGACACTACTTGGGTGAGCTTCAAATAACCTTTTCAGCTGAGTATCTAATACTGTACAATCAACTGAAGGTTTACTAAGAGATTTTTGTTTTATATAATAAAAAAGAGACAACTGTTCTCTCCTAAGAGATAGTGGAGGCTCATAAGCATCAACATACAGACTTTGTACAGGAGAAGTTCGAAATGCACCAGTGCACAAACGTAGTGCTTTATGGTGGATTGGATCCAGCATCCGAAGAGTAGATTCTCACGCAGACCCATAAACAATGCAACCATAGTCCAGCTTTGAGCGGACAAGGGCCCTATAAATCTTGAGCATAGAACATTTGTCTGCTCCCCAGGATGAGCAGCACAGTACCTTTAAAAAATTTAAAGATTTTAAACATCTACTCTTCAGGTTGCGCAAGTGCGGAAAAAACGTTAGTTTATGGTCAAACAAAACACCCAAAAATTTTGCCTCATTCACCATTGGGATTTTGACCCCATTTAGGTAAATTTCGGGATCCAAGTGCAAACCACGCCTTCGGCAGAAGTGGGTGCACGAGGTCTTCTCCGTGTTAAAACTAAAACCATTGGTCTTGGACCAGTTGTCTATGCGATTTAAAGAGGTTTGCAGTTGTCTCTCGATGAAACTCATGTTGCTAGACTGGCAGGAAATCTGAAAGTCATCCACATACAAAGAGTGTTTCACACTAGGGGCAAGACAGTTAGCGATGCTATTAATTTTAATTAGGAACAGAGTCACACTCAAAATAGAGCCTTGAAGAACACCTTCTTCTTGCGTGAAAGGCCTAGATAAAGTATTGCCTATCCTAACTTGGAATCTTCGATTCCCTAAGAAGTTTTTTATAAAAATTGGCAAACTACCCCGCAATCCAAATTGGTCCAGATCACGGAGTATCCCATATCGCCAACAGCGATCATAGGCCTTCTCTATATCAAAAAACACAGACACTAGGTGCTGTCGTCTAACAAACGCTTCCCGAATAGATGTTTCAAGTTATCAGTGGTACTTCTATTCCTACAAAAACCACTCTGATGTGGTGAAAAGTATTCATTTTTCTCTAAGAGATACATCAGACGTCTGTTTACCATCCTCTCAAAGAGTTTACACAGGCAACTTGTCAGAGAGATTGGTCTGTAATTAGAGGGATTCTTGTGGTCTTTACCAAGCTTGGGAATGGGAATAATGATAGATAGCCTCCAAGAGTCAGGAAAAGTATGTTCTGTCCATATTCTGTTAAACAGACACAGCAGATTAGAAAGGGAATTACGAGTACTTAGTAAGAATTTAGTAAGAATTGGTAAAAGTTGCCCTGCAGTATGCGAATGCGGGGTAGAAACACAAGACTTAGAACATATACTCCTGAAATGCCACAAATACAAAAAAGAAAGAATGGAGTTGAAGCCCCTGCACGAACAAGACACAAGTTTGGAGTCTTAAAACTTTATAACCTAATCCGCAACAGAAACCTGGCTAAAGAACTACAAACCTTTGCGAGAAGGGTACTAATGTAAAAATGGGAAGACAAGCGATCTTCCCATCTATTTGCCGGAAAATCACCGGCTTCTCTTGTACAAGCGCGACAAGAACGCATTATATTTTGTAATGTTATATTTTACTTTTGATGTTTGTTTATTGAATGTATGTCAATTACTAGTTGTTTAAACAAAAAGCAACGTTTTCCTTGTGATGCCAATGGTGGGACAAGGATGACTGATCCTTGCAAGAGGAAATGATGATCATTCAATGAAAAAAAAACACCAATTGAACTTTTGGTTCAACCCAATACTTTAATTTTTTTTGTAATATTATTTACTTTATGTGCGATAAAAGAGAATAATTAAACTAGTTTTTGATATTTTAAACTATTTACTATTAAAATAAACCACTATCAGATATAAAATAGATTGTTATTAAAAAAAACTACGACTGCTGACCTTGAACAGCTTCATGAGGCCATTACGACGCGCCAGCGTTCAAAACCAAGTGCATAGACGACCACGAGAGGCCACCACTAGCATGCAGAAAAACATCATACGAAGGCAGGATAATTTAACCTTGAGTGAAACTGCATTGTTTAATTGACGGCAGATGGTCAAACGGCACTAAACAACTGCACGATGTACGACCGCCGGCAGTTAATGTGTTAAATGAAAAACAAATGCAACCATAACATAAATCTCTCTTCTTTACATGTGTACTTATTTTAAGTAAAATGTTTATAAGTTTATAATAAACGATTTTTTTCTCATAGAATAATTTCATTATTGTTTTGCAACCCCCAGGTTTAGAAATGCTATTTTATAGGATAGAATTGTTTCTAAATATAATGAAATTGTGCAACTAAAATCAATTATTCGTGAATTACAGAAGAAAATTTAAAATTTTGAGAAAAAAGAAAACAATAGACCCAGGAACATCAAAAACTTGGGAATGGAATGAGAACCTTCCCCTACTGTTCTAGAGGATGATAGGAAGTCAAGCAGTTCGTCTGTTTCACCTATTAACATGATGATTAACTTAATAAACCAAATTAGGAAGTAATGTGAAACTAGATTTAATAAACGTGAGAGTACATTTGTAAATGCATAATGGGCTGACTCAAATTCTTCGACCAGTCCTACACTTCCAAAAGCTCCTACCATTTTACAACAGTTAATATCTTGGCCCGTTTTTGATCCACAAAATAAAAATATTTGGCTGGAAAACCTGCATGGGATAAAAAATATTTTGAATTAGACAACATGACATTTATTTCCACTCTAAAGCTACAATCATATATAGATTTGGTAAGAAGAATTAGGCTAGTAGAGGCAAAATGGTATGAATTGACCTGGACTAGGATGAAGGCACAGATCAAGAAATGGTATGAAACCGATTCCACTGTAAAGAAGACAATTAAAATGTATGATATAGTTCAAGGGAAATTAGAATCAGCCTTTTCTTATGTTTTAGATAAATTAAAATTAATTAATTCTTTAAATTATGAATATTTAGAAATAGAAAAAAAATTGAACGGCCCGTTTTTGATCCACAAAATAAAAATATTTGGCTGGAAAACCTGCATGGGATAAAAAATATTTTGAATTAGACAACATGACATTTATTTCCACTCTAAAGCTACAATCATATATAGATTTGGTAAGAAGAATTAGGCTAGTAGAGGCAAAATGGTATGAATTGACCTGGACTAGGATGAAGGCACAGATCAAGAAATGGTATGAAACCGATTCCACTGTAAAGAAGACAATTAAAATGTATGATATAGTTCAAGGGAAATTAGAATCAGCCTTTTCTTATGTTTTAGATAAATTAAAATTAATTAATTCTTTGAATTATGAATATTTAGAAATAGAAAAAAAATTGAACTATTAAACAATTGTCTACAAAACGAAGAAAAAATGTCTATTGAAAATAAAACATTCCATACCTAAGATGATTATACAAACTTCTCTCTCTTTCCAGAGCACTGTTCAAAGCAAGCAGATCAGTCTCTTGACCACTGTTTGAAGCAAGCAGATCAGACTCTTGCAAAATAGAACAAAAAAATAGAAATGGAAAACATGAGTATAAAAACCCTCAAACAGGTCTTTAATAACAGGGAAGCTTTAGCTAGTGCTAAAACTTTCCTGGATCAATCCAGGAATTTCTCCAAGACCCTGAGAGACAAAATTTATTACAAGTTTGATGAAGCCCATTACCTCTTTTAACAGTTGAAACAGTCTTTAATAAAATTAGCTACTCAAAATCAAGACCTAGAAAATCAGGTGGCAGAAGCTCAGACTTTAGCTTCTACAAGCCACACCACCACATCAACTAAAAAATCATCTTACGCTGAAGTCCTCAAAAAACCAATCAGACCATCAAACAATAAAGTTGTGCTCATATACCCTAAGAAAGAGGGAAATATCGAAAGTATGGAGCCATCCAGAAATTATGTAAATAATTTTTGGGGTGGGTGGGGTCAAGGATTTCTTACCATTTCTTACTCAGGGGTAGGGGAGTAATAGATCATAATTTTATTTTTTTATCTCATTGAACGGTGGAGTTTTGAATTTGGCTTTAATTGGGTGGTTTCTGTTAAAAACGCTCATTATACTAACGTCATCTCGTGTGACATGATAGAATAATAAACATAAAAATGCAAAAAACAAACTTAAATGATGTTTACCAAAGATTCTTCAAGTATAAAAAAGCACATGCCAACAAAAAAAGTGATAAAGTTCAAGAAGATGCAAATTTTGTATGGACCAAAGCAAAAGCTTGAATGGCACTGACACAAAAGAATTCACTACTTTTATACAACAACGTATAAACCATTACGACACTCAATATAAAAAGAGAAAAGTTGGCTTATTGTCATATTTTAGTAAGGTACGTTGTATATTAAGTTGCTTTTTATACTTTTTTGATTCCTTATTAACAAAGTGTTATGAACTGGATATTAATATAATTATTTTTTTTATAAAACAAAATAATTATAATCTAGTCAATCAAAAGAAAGTCTGAAATCATTACAAAAATAATAACTAATTTGGCCCCTAACCATGATGATAATACTCCTTTTCCTACTGCAAAAAACATTGCTGTTGAGTATACTATTGAAAATAGTATATCTTCAGCAAAAGCTTATAAAAAAACATACAAAGCTCCAGCTCAAGATGAGGCCGCAGAAAAAGTTACAAGTTTAAAAAATAAATTGATCATTCAAGCTTTTAGCTCAAGATGCTAATCTAGGAGGAGAAACGTCACTAAATGATATTAAAAAAACCAAAAATGAACTACATATAGCCAAACAGAATTTGATAAGTAAACAAAAAAATGCCAATTACCAGCAAAAATTCAAAGCTGCTTGAAAAAACAAGCTGAAATTGATATGTGAGTATAATGTGGCTACAGCTTCAATTTTGAAATTTAAAAAAAATGCTGGGAGACTGTGCATCAAAGAGGAGCAGCCAATTTTGTTACAAACTATTAGGGTAATAGATTCTTTCAAAGGTACAATACACAATCGTCGCCACAAATACGAAATATTAAATAAGAGCATGTAAAACTCTCGACAAGTTGAATACAAAGCTTTTGGAAGAAGGTTTCAATTTATCTAGAAGCGCTACATATTTGTGACTTCTTCCATAGAATTCTAATACCTTCGAAGAAAAAAACCATGTAACAACTGCTCCCGTGAAATTATGCCGAGCTCAAAATGATAGCCATAAAGCTTATCCTGATAGTCAGTTTTGTACAGTCTTGATAAATGTTTTAGAATAACTGACTTCTGCTCTTGGACCAAAACAAGTTTCATTTATTTCACAAGATGATGAGGCACGAGTGTTTGTCGGTCTAAAAACGGCACAGAAACAATCGCCTAAAAACATAACTGCCATATCTTTCGTTCAACTGCAATCCAAGCCTTCGGCAATGGTGGATGCACAAGGTCTTCGTGTTAAAACTAGTCATTGGTCTTGGCCCAATTGTCTATGCAATTTAGGCAGATTTGCAATTGCCTCTCAATGAAACTCATGTTACTAGACTGGCAGAAAATTTGGAAGTCATCCACATACAGAGTGTTTCACACTAGGAAGAAGACAGTTAGCTAGCTATAATGTTTATTTTGATTAGGAACAGAGTCACACTCAGAATAGAACCTTGAAAAACACCTTCTTCTTGTGTGAAAGGACTAGATAGATTGATGCCCATCCTGACATGGAATATTCGATTCTGTAGGAAGTTTTTTATAAAAATTGGCAAATTACCCTGCAAACTGAATTCATGCAAATCACAAAGTTACCCATATCACCAGCAGTGATCGTAGGCATTATCTATATCATAGAATACAGTGCTGTTGTTGAACAAATGCTTTGTGTATGAATGTTTCAAGGTTTACTAAATTGTCTGTGGTACTTCTATTCCTACAAAATCCACTCTGATGTAGTGAAAAGTAGTTCTTTTCCTCTAGGAGGAAAATCAGGCGTCTGTTTTTTTACACAGAACTTGTCAGAGAGATTGGTCAGTAATCAGACAAATTTTTGCGGTTTTACCTGGCTTGGAAATGGAAATAATTATACATAGCCTCCAAGAGTCAGGAAAAGTATGTTCTGTTCATATTCTGTTAAACAGATTCAGAAAATTACAAAAGGAATTGTTTGACAGACTTTTAATCATGCTGTAGTGGATTTTATCTGGGCCTACAGCAGTATTCCCCAAGCGAGAGATTGCTATTCACTAGAATTGAATTACATGCAGCACATTATATTCCTCATTAGATGAGTAAAAGTTTAAATATTGTTTTTCACTTTGGGCTTTATAAACCTGAAAATTTCTTTAATACATAATATTACTGGCTGAAAACGAAAAAGTTTCACCCAACGGTATCAGCAATACCCTGTATATCGCTGATTATTGTGCCATTATTTTCTAGCATGGACAGAGAATGAAAAGCATATTTCCCATTAATTTCGTGGATTTTATCACAGACTGCTTTTGAGCTGGTAGAAGATGTTAAGCTAGAAACAAACTTCCTCCAACAATCCCTATGGCTTTGCCTCCTTATTCTTCTGGCATTTGCCTTTCCTTTTTGAAAAGCAATCAAATTGCTAGCAGTTTCCTCCATGCTTTCTTTTGTTGTTTCTATGCTGCCTTACAATTCTGGTTCCACCATGGTTTTGAATGCTTTGAATATCTAGTTGATGTTTTCCCCATTGTTTTTTCCACCGCCTGAATAATACTTGAAGTGACAGCTTAAATTGCATCATTGATATCAGCAATATTTATCATTTTCTCAGAGATATTGGCCATAGAGGAAAAAGCAGGCCAGTCAGGTGTTTCCAGTTTCCAGCATTGTGGACAGACTGTTTCACAGCTTTCTCTGCCTTGGTATTTTAGAAATATTGGGAAGTGGTCACTAGAGAGTGGATTAGATCCAACCTTCCTTGTAAACGCCGAAAACAGATTTGGAGTTGCTAATGATAAATAAATGGCAGTGAATATTCTTGTTGGAACATGGTAGTATGTCACTTCTCCAGTATTAAACAAATACAGTTAGTTATTGCCAATAAAACTCTCAATGGCTGTGCTTCGATGATTGATGTTGGGACTTCCCCACATTGGATTGTGACCATTGAAATCACTGAGTAAAAGAAACGGAGTTGGCAGCTGTTGAACGAAGTTATCAAATTCATCCTCATTTACTCCGACATCTGGTGGCAAGTGTATAGAACAGACTGTGACAGTTACTCCAATTGAAATTCTGACTGCCCCAGTTTGCTTGTTTGTTTGAGTTTATTGGCGCAAAAACCATACAGGCCAAGCTGCGCCATGGCAAATGGTATATATAAATAAATAAATATATATATATATATATAAGATGTTCAATATAAATATATGAATAAACTAATAAATAACAAAATCAATAACAAAACCACATATAACAGTATACATATAAAAATTAACAAGATATATACATAAATAAATAATCAACAAGGTATATATATAAACATAACCTAAATAAATAATTAAATATGTCTATAAATATTATTCACTTTCAAAAAGTTCAATAATTTGTCAAGATTTGGCCTCTGGCCCAAAATCTCTCTCAGACTTGCATTTCCAAAATGCTGTCTATGACTTTGATCAAAAGCTGTGCAGTTGCAAAGCATGTGTTTTACACTTAGAAAGC
>NW_019386321.1:6664-22130 GCF_000671375.1 Centruroides sculpturatus | reverse complement strand
TGGAGGAATTCGGTGCTATTTGTTCTGCCACAATTTCATTTTGGCAAACAAAGGCTAGGCCAACGTAGTTATCCGACTTCGATCCATCTGTATAAATAGGGATTAAATTCCTGTCACAATGTTGAATTTGTGCGAAGTGCTGTCTATAGACGCAGTCTGGCGTGGTTTCTTTGGGGAACTGCTTTAAGCTTAAATCAACATCTATCGCTGGAATTGACCAAGGTGGAATACTATTAACCTCAACCTGTGAGATGTTGCATGTGTTAAGGTCAATTGTGCTGCTTACATTCTCCATTCTTATGATGAATGTGGGGACACTACTTCTCCGAGCTTCAAATAACCTTTTCAGCTGAGTATCTGATACTGTACAATCAACTGAAGGTTTAGTATGCGATTTCTGTTTTATATAATAGAAAAGAGACAACTGTTCTCTCCTGAGAGATAGTGGAGGCTCATAAGCATCCACATACAAACTTTGGACAGGAGAAGTTCGAAATGCACCAGTGCACAAACGTAATGCTTGATGGTGGATTAGATCCAGCATCCGAAGAGTAGATTCACGCGCAGAGCCATAAACAATGCATCCGTAATCTAGCTTTGAGCGGACAATAGCCCTGTAAATCCTGAGCATAGAAACTTTGTCTGCTCTCCAGGATAAGCAGCACAGTACCTTTAAAAGGTTCAAAGATTTTAAACATCTACTCTTCAAATTGCGTAAGTGTGGTAAGAATGTCAGTTTGGAATCAAATATGACTCCCAAAAACTTTGTCACGTTGACCATTGGAATTTTAACACCATTTATGTGAATTTCAGGGTCCAAGTGCAAACCACGCCTTCGGCAAAAGTGGATGCACGAGGTCTTCTCTGTATTAAAAGTAAAACCATTAATCTTGGACCAATTGTCTATGCGATTTAGGGAGGTTTGCAGTTGTCTCTCGATAAAGCTCATGTTGCTAGACTGGCAGGAGATCTGAAAGTCATCCACATACAAAGAGTGTTTCACACTAGGGGCAAGACAGTTAGCGATGCTATTAATTTTAATTAGGAACAGAGTCACACTCAAAATAGAGCCTTGAGGAACACCTTCTTCTTGCGTAAAAGGCCTAGATAAAGTGTTGCCCATCCTGACATGGAATCTTCGATTCTGTAAAAAGTTTTTTATAAAAATTGGCAAATTGCCCAGCAATCCGAATTTGTACAGATTACGGAGTATCCCGTATCGCCAACAGCGATCATAGGCCTTCTCTATATCAAAAAATACAGACACTAAGTGCTGTTGTCTAACAAACGCTTTGCGTATAGATGTTTCAAGGTTTACTAAGTTATCAGAGGTACTTCTGTTCCTACGGAATCCACTCTGATGTGGTGAAAAATAGTTCTTTTCCTCTAGGAGAAACATCAGGCGTCTGTTTACCATTCTCTCATAGAGTTTACACAGACAACTTGTCAAAGAGATTGGTCTGTAATTAGAGGGATTCTTGTGGTCTTTACCAGGCTTGGGAATGGGAATAACGATAGATAGCCTCCAAGAGTCAGGAAAAGTATGTTCTGTCCATATTCTGTTAAACAGACACAGAAGATTACAAAGGGAATTGTTTGACAGATTTTTAATCATGCTGTAGTGGATTTTATCCGGGCCTACAGCACTATTCCCCGAGCGAGAGATCGCTGTATGTAGTTCTATGCTGGTGAATGGCACATTATAGTCCTCATTATATGAGGAATGAAAGTTTAAATATTGTTTTTCACTTTGGGCTTTATAAGCCTGAAAATTTCTTGAATACATAATATTGCTGGATGAAGTAGAAAACGTTTCACCCAACGTATCAGCAATACCCTGTATATCGCTGATTATTGTGCCATTATTTTCCAGCATGGACAGAGAGTGAGAAGCATATTTCCCATTGATTTTATGGATTTTATCCCAGACTGCTTTTGAGCTAGTGGAAGATGTTATGCTAGAAACATACTTCCTCCAAGAATCCCTTTGGCTTTGCCTTCTTATTCTTCTGGCATTTGCCTTTGCTTTTTGAAAAGCAACCAAATTTTCAGCAGTGGGGTATCTTCTAAAAATCCCCCATGCTTTCTTTTGTGCTTTAAATGCTGCCTCGCAATTCTGGTTCCACCATGGTTTCGGATGCTTTGGATATCTTGTTGATGTTTTTCCCATTGTTTTCTCAGCTGCCTGAATAATACACAAAGTGACAATTTCAACTGCATCATTGATATCAGCAGTATTGACCATTTCCTCAGTGATGTTAGCCAAAGAGGAAAATGCAGGCCAATCTGCCGTTTCCAGTTTCCAGCGTGGTGGACGGGCTGTTTCACAGCTTTCTCTGCCTCGATATTTTAGAAATATTGGGAAGTGGTCACTAGAGAGTGGATTAGATCCAACCTCCCATGTAAATGCTGAAAACAGATTCGGAGTTGCTAATGATAGATCAATGGCAGTGAACGTTCTTGATGGGGCATGGAAGTATGTCACTTCTCCAGTATTAAATAGATACAGTTGGTGATTGCCTATAAATCTCTCAATGGCTCTGCCTCGACGATTGATGTCGGGACTGCCCCACATAGGATTGTGGCCATTAAAATCACCAAGTAAAAGGAATGGTGTTGGCAGCTGTTCAACCAAGGCATCCAGTTCATTCTCATTGACTCTGACATCTGGTGGCAAGTATATAGAACAAACTGTGACAGTTACTCCAATAGAAATTCTAACTGCCACAGCTTGCAAATCAGTGGTTATTTGTACCGGTAAGGATGGAATGCGATTTGAAACCAGAATAGCCACACCGCCACTGGCACGGTTGTGGCTATCATCATCCTTGCGGTAGAGATTGAATCCTTTTAAAGTAATTCTTTCTCCAGGTTTCAGATGGGTTTCCTGGAGTGCCACGCAGAGAGATGAGGTAGATGATGTCAAGT
The DNA here is from genome assembly GCF_000671375.1 of Centruroides sculpturatus. Lineage (NCBI taxonomy): Eukaryota > Metazoa > Arthropoda > Arachnida > Scorpiones > Buthidae > Centruroides > Centruroides sculpturatus. The sequence continues at coordinate 19,202 of NW_019386321.1, read as the reverse complement.
GTTTAATGTCAGAGAAGTTGTTGCGGAAACCACGACAGTTCCATTGGATTATTTTATAATCCATTATGTGTTTGAGGCAGCATTCTTTGTGAAGGTATCCCTCTTTAGTTTTACGGCTGATTTGCCTTTTGGAGGTGAAGTTGGTGGTGTCACCTCCTTATTAGTCTCCTCGTCAGAGAAGTCAGAGAACTCACTCATAGACTGAGCCTCTGATCTCTTAGATTTGGAGATGGCTGCTTTTAATTTTTGTTTGTTGAGCGGGTTCTTAGCAGCCTTCTTAGAACCCACGTTTCTTGTTATTACCCCTGTTTTAGGTAGGGGTGTTTTGTTCTTCTTGCTCTCCTTTTCTGCTGTATGTGTAGATGGTATAAGCAAACATTTTTCGTGGCGAGTTAGAGATTCATTTGGTGAAACAGAAATGTCTGTCTGAACTCCACATGTCTTTGTGGATTTCAGAACAGCAGCAAATGTCTTCTGTTTCACTGGTGCATTTAAAGTTACCATGCGTCGTGCCTCTGGGTAAGGTAGATTGTTAACTGTTTTCACGCGCTGAATCTCTTTCTCTCTCTGCCATGCTGGGCATTTCCGAGAGTAGGAAGGATGGGCATCTTTGCAGTTAACACAGCATGGGGTACAGGTACACTCCGTACTCTCGTGACCTTCATCCCCACACTGTGCACATACATTCTTGCCACGGCAAGATGCCTGTGAATGTTCAAACCGCTGGCATTTAAAGCAGCACAGCGGGTTTGGAATGTATGGTCGAACTGGGCAACGCAGATATCCTGCTGTAATTACAGATGGCAATGTCGGCTTGTTAAATGTCAGAATTAGGTGTTTAGTAGGTATCACCCTTCCGTCTCGACGAATAGAGATGCGTCGGACATTAGTGACACCTTGATAATAGAAAAAAATAGATCATCAAAGTTGGTATTGAAGAAGAAAATGGAAGAATTTAGACCTAGAAAGTGGTGAATGGACAAGATAGCTGTCCATACTGATAATGTAACACTATTTGCAGAGGAGTGGTGGAAAAATTGAAAAAAATGGAGGTCTGGTCTATGGGCCAACCCAGGCTTCACTGGATTAAGGGCAAAGAACAAAAAGCATCATTACAAAATTTCTAAGAAATTTTAATTAGTAATTTATTTTTATATATTCGCACTGTTCTTCAGATATTAGTTCAGTTATTTTATACAGTAGAGTCTCGTACAACTTGCAAATAAAGCAAGCAACACCCTTGAATTTTGTCGATCAGAAGTATATGTTTTTTTCAACTTATAAGCCAAGGTTTAAACTTTCATAAATCATGTGATAATGCAGGTTTCAAGAACATGATTTCCTAGGGTACATATACTTTTAGAATAAAACTGATCCAAGATCACTTCGATCATCCAAATTGTGTATACAAAGAAATTACTATGATCCGATCAATCTCTATTTGCATACATGAGCGCCATCTAGGATCAACTGGATCATGATCAAACTAATCCTAATGAAGGGTAGGATCGTTTAGATCCGATAAAATAGATTAAAGATGCCGGCCTCCATGGTAGAAGTTAAGCTTGCAGTAAATAACGAGGAAATACATTTAATTGTTGACAAGGAAACCTATTTAAAACTTATAAATGCTAAGTAAAAACATTATTATTAAAATATCCAATAAACTGAGATGAAAAAATTAAGTATTAAGAAACAATTTTGCGAGATTGTACGGCAAAAATGCATCATGACGTACACTTTCCCGTTTTCTGCAATTTTTTTTTTTTAATTTTGTGAAATTTTTATTTAAATTTTATTTTGTTGAAAACAATTTTATTCACAGAGTAAATGTTATTTAAAAATTTGTATGAATGAACACAGTTTTGTCAAATAAACAATAAATCATAACACTATGTCGTTTAGTACTAACTGCAGTTTTAATATTGAGAGATAATTTTAATTCTTTTAATATCAAGGGATTATTTTAATTTAATTCATTGATCCTTGTTAGTTAACATATACTGAGTTTCAAAGATATTATACATATAATATTTTTAAAACTCAGTATATGTTAACTAACAAGGAGAGACTATTCACTAATAAATGTTTAACTAAACTAATATATTGTCTTTTATTTGCTTTGCCAGATAACATTATGCAGAAGAATACGTTCAGACATTGTTAAAAAAATAGAAGAAAAGAAGAAATGGTTTTGCCTTATGATGGCGATATACAACTGCACACAATAATGAAGATGCGAGTTCTCATAATACACTTGTACAATATAATGAGCCAAGTAAGAGGTTAAAACACTGTCATGCCTGAATTACAATCAAATCAGTAATGCTATAAATAATACCATAGCTGCAAAGTCATAATATATTTGTTGTTTAAGTTCATCAAAGCAAATACAATGGAAATATTCACAGATAAAGCTATTGATTAGCTTGTATGTAGAGCGTAATAAATATTTTAACTCACCCAAGTTCACCAATAAAAAAAGTAAGAAAAGAACAATTACTGTTAATCTAAATATGTATAGTACAAGTAGTTCCTAATTACTCACTTAACTATTAGATCAGTCATTACTCATGAATAAGTTCTTTTTTTTAATGCTGTCTTCAAGCAAAGTTGTTTATTTTCTATTATTTTCTATTATTAGGAATTCATGAAAATTCTTCATATTTTAGGTATGGATCAATGTTTGGAGAAAAGCTGAGGAATGAGGGCATACCTGTGACAAATAGTCAAGCGGAAATCAAAATGAAAAACTTAGACAATTTAATGCAGTAAAACTTCACAATAAAACTTCAGGAAATGATAGAAAAGAATGGAAGTATTTTTCTAATATGCAAATAGCTCTTGCAGACTTGCCCAGTTTGAACCCCAGGCAACTTTCAGCTCATCTTCAGGTTTGTCTGTGACCAATAATACTAATAGGTCACCAGCTGAAACACTCAGCAGTTCTGGACCATCACCATTATCATCAGAAATTCCATCATCATCTCCATCACCATTATCCTCAGAAATTCCATCATCTCCATCCTCAGAATTAATAAAAGCTAGAAAGAGGAAAGAACCCAATGCAGAACAGAGAAATGACAAAGATAAACTACCATCATGGATAAAAACATATTTTGAAAACCAAAAAGCTGAAAGACAAAACTTTACAGAAAAATTACTTTCATCGCTTGAGAGACTGGTACCAAAAGAAAAGTAATAAATTTGAATTGAGTTTATTTTATCTACATTCTTTCTTTTATGTACATTACAAATGATTATTGAAAAAGAAACAACAATGTTACCATTTACACTCTTAATTTGAGAGAAATTTTAGTAAACCGATTTATCATTTTTTAAAATGTAAAAAATGAAATGTGAATAATTTTAATTTAAACAGTATTATCATTTTTCATTTTAATAATAATGATTACATAACAATTTCTAATTTTCTGTTTTTGGTTTATTAAGAGAAATGTAATAAACTTATACTTTTGTAATGGATTACAGGATTTACTAATGAATGAAAAATAAATATTGTTTTTTTTCTCTTTTTTCAAAACCATGCAGTTTTATGGTTGTGGCTTAACAACAGAATAAATTATTGCAAATAGTAAGTAAACTGCTGTTTTATTTTGTCAATTTGCTGTATTGTAAGGGTTGTGAAGATCAGAGAATTTGCACAAAGTTGGTTAGGGAAAGTTATGGAATTTAAAAAAAAATTCGAGTAAGAACAATGTATATATTGTATCTCGCTTGAAAGAGAGTACATATAAAATGCTGTTTCACAATTATTTATGGTACATACTACATCAAGAAATGATGTACAAGGAAGACAAGAACAATTTTCACTGTACTGATTAGCTTCTCATGAATTTTCCCTGCTTATATTGAGAAATTATGTTCTTGAGCTATAATGTAACAGATTCAGACAAAACAAAAATACAACACAATAACTTATTTTAATTGATTTTAATATACATAATTCTGTGACATTAAAAGTTTCTGGTCAACTGACAGTGCATTTCTTCCTTTTCATATTACTATTTCTTTTGATTGTAATAAAATGGGAACAAGATCCTTCAGCATATTTTCAAAAGTAAGTCGACTTACTCAAAAGTGTTCTTTAAAAACATTTGGTCTGTATTCTAATGCAATCTCTGAAACATAGTTATTTTGAATACCGATTTCTTTTTTTTTTCTTACTTTTATATTGTGTTAAATAATTAACCAAAATTAATTCTTCCTCCTCAGATTCTGAATCTAATTCCAATAACATTTCTAAAATGATCCCTAAACTTGCCGCCATCTTCGATCCTACTCATATACTTTCCGCCATGACAGAAGCTATCTGTATCATGTGACAAGGACTGATCCAATTTTACAGATCAATCTATACAAAACAAAAAGTATATGCACCCCTATAATGTATAACAAATCCCCTGCGTTGTACGGGACTCTACTGTACATAGGGATAGTTATTAAAAAATTTAATCTTTGGAAGTAGTGTCTGTTCCCACATGCATTATCAGGCTTAGTGGAATGTGTGTCTTTATAAAATTATATATACAATCCTTACCTTCTAAATACTGACATTGATGTCACTTTACATAGTATGGTAATTACTCTATAAATTTAAAGGAAATAAGGAAGGTATAAAGAAATAAGGTTGAATGAAAATAATAGGAACATTAATAATTATCAGTGTTTAGTAAATTAAATATAATTAAATACATATTACTTTAACTATCTGCAACAATCATCATATTGCCTTTTGTCTAGCTCAGGAGTGGCCAACAGTTATTGCCCACAGGCCAAATTAGAAAGAAAACTTTTTTCACGGGCTGAACCAGAGGCTGCCATGGGAAGATTTTGAGATAGTGCGAGATCTCATTGTGGTGTCACCCTGTAGAGACTAAATTGTACTGTACATAGAAATTACAGATACATTTTTCACATTATCATGCTTTATCAACATTCTACACTGTACTTAAGAGATTTATAATGGAGGGTTAACTCTAAATGCACAGTGAGTTGTTGACCCTTTTTTTTTTAGGCATCAGAATTTTTCATTGAGCTATTCGGACTTGAGTAGCTAATATTGAAAGATTAATCGCAGACCATATGTTGGCCATGCCTGGTCTAGTTGGTGCTCTTCTATCAGATGTTTATGATTACTCCATTTATTGGAGAATTAATTGTCACCTGACAATTAATTAGCAGAAGAGTCAAGTAGTACGATTAACAATTAGCAGACGATTGATTATGATCGAGATGTACAGATTAAAGATTCGATTTTAAGAGTTCAATTATATTAGTTATTTAATTAATAACAATAATTGTAAAAATCTAAATAAATGATCTAATAATAATTAAATGTAAAGACAATGGTAACAACGTCTAAAAAGTAAAACTTTTCTGATCAACTTTCTTACTAACAGCAATAAAGCCCTGCACATTCCTTTGTGAAATAACAAAGCTGAATTGGAATTCGATGTTTTTAATTTTTAAATAATGCATATAAATTAAAAGTTACATTAAAATTGTTTGTTTCAGAAACATTAAAAATATTTTTTACTAGGGTTTTATTCTATTGTTGTGGAGAGTGGTTTGTTTTGCCCTCTGAGCAACACCTATGATCCCTCTTGTAAATAAATAAATAATTCTTTTTGATTTAAACTCACATTTCCTTATTTTTAATAATTGATTAATATTGACCATAACTGACTTACCTGTTAATATGCAAATCAGTCTACCATTTTGGCATTTTAAGTTAGAGTCCATCGAAGAAAATGATGTATTTTTCCCTAAATTCAGTTTGATCATGAGTGATGATAATGATGATGATCATTATTTTCTGCTGGCACATTGTACATTACATTCTTAACATTTTCTGAAAAAATCAATAAAATGAAATTACTGTACATTACAAGTGTAAATATTCAAAATAGAGATATACAAAAGTAAAATGAGGAACTGCTGTTTAAATGAAAAGGATGCAAATACATTACAAACAGCATGGAAATACAAAATAGAAAAATGTATGGGTTTAAATAATCCATAAAATAGGAACTGGAGGTTATAAGAAGTTATTATATTATAATTTAGATGCATGTAAAAATTTGTTATTTAATTTTTGATAATATGTAGCATGTGTAGTGACATATTTTATTTATTTATGTAATATACAAAAAGTTGTTAATTTATTTCAAAAATTCAAATCAAAATAAAATTTGAATGAATGGATAGGCCATCCTCAGATAAAGGAAAACCTGAGGATGAAAACATTTGAATAAAGAGAAAAACTCAGCAAGTAGAATTCAGGTATGTTCATATATTATATTATATTGTAAATATTCAATGTGAAATGTAACAAATAAGTTTATAGTTTTGATATTGGTATGCAAACTAATACATGGATGTACAGATTAACAGTTAGTTTTGTCACTTCCGTTAGATTTAACCTTTGTTAGATACAGGAATTAATGTTATCCAAGATTTTCATGCAATATTTAAATGTGATTCGTTATACTTAGTGAAGTGAAGTAAGCTATATTACTTTAAATTGTAATTCTATTAAAATTAAGTTTTCATGCAATTATAATATAAAAAAGCTAATTAATTGTAAATATTTTACATATATTTTTCTTGTTAAATTCAAATAAATTTTGATTTTGAATTTTAGAACAGCATTCTTTTTTGACTCCAATGTGAAATGACTCTGTGATGTGGCACAACACATACAAGATAATGTGACATATGAGGCTTTAACGCACCAGAACTGCAATAATAGTAACAATAATTTTCCTTGGTCTTCTCATTATAGCATAAAACATCTAAAAAAGGTCATCTTCACCTGTAAAATAACCCAGAACCAATGTAAATGCAACAATAATTTATCATTTATTCATAATACTTCTAGTCCTTTTCCATTTTGGATTTTATTCTTTTATAGATATGTATTTTTTGGCTATTAATCCGGACTTATCATACCATGATTTCTTAGTAATCTTAACTTGGTTTTTTCTTTTTAGTTTTTAGTAACTTTAGAACCCAATGTGTACATTGCAGTTTTTTTTAACCCTTCTACAGTTAGGGCATTACATTTGGATATTAATACAAAATTTTAAAACATTTTTCTTTGTTAAATAAGATTTTCTTCATTTTTAACAGTATAATCTTATAAGTAGACTGTCTTGGAAATTTTCTTATTGTTTTTTACATATGATAAAGATTGTAACTTATGTATAAAACAAATAAATCAACCTAAAGTCTATTTCTAGATGATATAGGGAGTCACATGTTTAATAGTCAATACAGCATGGTGATTATTCTATCGATATTTCTTGAAGAGGAATAAAGAAAAGTCCAACACCTAACCATGTGCATGATATTTGCCTCCAAATCTGGAACCAAACAGCAGCAGTTTCAGTTGCCATCTTGCTTGTGATATCATGCTTGCAAGCAAGTTATGTTATAGACATGACAATCAGTGCCTATAACAAATAATAAATGCATTAACTACTACTGACTTAAAACAGTTTTACCTGTGTACCAAAACTACTGCCTATTCTCCATGCTCCGCATTGTCCGCAAATGCTCCGCATTGCACTATCCTTGCCTTGACAATGCGAAAGCATATAGTCATGATTTCAATGCTCACAGTTGCTAGCACCTCAGCACCCAGGTGGGGGTGAGCTCCCATACTCCCCCAAATTTATATAACATGAAGTACTCCGCAAACAGTCAAGTGGACTACTAGAATAAGGCATAGTTGTGTGGGCTAAATAGTTAAATGATAGTGTTAGTGGAGTGCGCAATGCAACTCATGATTGCGTGAAACCAATTTCGGGAAGCTATAACTTGCAGAGTCACATTTAGAGATATGGTTCCTCTATCTTTGACTTTTATGCTCCTATGGACATGCTCTATAGTTCTGATAAGATCTCAACAGTGTCATTCACATCTGCAATTGTACCCTTGCCACATTGTTTTCTTTCTGTGACACGATGAACTGAAGGGATGAATAAAAGAAGCAGCTAAAATTTCAATTTACAGACTTCTGCAATCATAAAATGCATGGAAACTTTACCACATAACTCCAGAACAGAAGGTCACCACTGTTTTCTATACTTGGCACAAATAATAGATGTGATGAGCCGAAGGAGTGATCAAAATTTGAACTTACAGAATTCTCCACTTGTACCAAAATCATCAATTCTTTTTATTTTGTTAAATTATTCACTGCATTTACATTTTATCGTGGTTACTAGATAAACTGGATGGGTAGATACTATTGTTAACAAGACTATATTATCTTGTTTATAAAATCATACTGCTTGCTGTGTTACCAGCTCAGAAATATGAAGGAGTACATGTCAGAAGTTGCAATTTGGCACAGAGTATTAGGTGCCTAAATCATGCGTGCATAAACAAACCAAACTTGTAGGTACTCAGGAAACCGAGAACTGAGTCAAAATAAAACAAAAAATGACAACACTCTCTACAAACAGGCAAACCAGTCAGGTAGTGAAAGTACCACCCACAATCGTTCTAGGAAGTGAACTCTGACCCTAGGACTGAATACGTAATATTTTCTTTGTTAAATAAATAAAATCGTACTGCCTGCTGTGTTACCAGCTTAGAGGTATGAAGGAGTACAAATTTGTAATCTAATTTTGTAAATTTGAGTGTGTTCAAATATGACATTAAAACAGAGTTTACAAGTAGGTTTTTTAACATTACTTTTTTCATTATCTAGTATAGTAAAATCGTGGGACAGATAAAAATTTTACATTATATTAGGGTTGTCACTACATCAGATGACGTTATAATCGGGTTAAACTGTATATTGTTTGTGCAAAATAAAAAAATAATTTCAGATGATACAATAGCCACGATTATTTTTTTCAGAAATGAAAATTTTCGTTACGCATTGACAAAAATTCAACCCGAACCAACACACAACAAAAAGAAATTTTGAAATTGGTGGGTTAATTTCATAAAAAAATGCATCGTGGACGACCTCGTGGTTGGCAAAGTTTGAATGATCACACAATCACACCCAAAAGTAGCAATACCAAAGAAGATTGGAGAATGATGCTCAAGGTGGGTCTTGTTCTCAAAGTGATTCCACTTAGTAGTGAGTCTCTGAGACATAGTCTTGTCCCAAATACAGTTTTGCCATTTTACTTGTTTTTGTTCTAGGCTCAACTGCTCCTGATAGAACAGCATTCCAGTTGTCCAGTAAGTTAAACTGGCAAGAGTCATGTTAGCATGTGTATTTTTAAAGGGGTTTTTGTATCAATTTCAGTTATTTCAGATTAATTTTTTCAGTTTTTTAACACGACTGTTGATTCAGCTTCAGATCGTCTGTTTTTAACAAGACAAGGCCAAAATCATCAAGTTTTATAAAGAGGTACATAAAGAATTTACAATCTGTGGAGTTTTTAGTAAATGGAATGAGAAAATTTTAGGCACAGAGCTGCTATAACAGCAAAAGTTGTAGATGTTTATATCCCTTGCAAACTGCACTTTATTGCAGTCTGCAAGCAATGTAAAAATGTACAACAGCAAAATAGAGAAACAAGATATTTGGCAAGGTAATGAAATAGGCATGAAAGTTGTTCCACTTACATTAGATTTGTATTAGATAACTATAATAAAATTTCAGATAATTTTACGTAAATATTGCTAATAAACTGGATATCGAAGTAGCGTATATTTGCGCAGATAAGATGACCTCCAGATATGACGCTGTATAAATTTTCGCCAAAGTTTTATAGTTTTAGCATACATCTGTCCTATAAGACGACCCCCAAACTATCAACTGCTTATTAATTTAGTTTAGATCAGCGATCATCATCTGGATAATAACACTGTATAGCATATACAGAATTACGTCCAATTTGTAATTTTTTGAACAAACAATTTTATTTTCTTGCATTTGACAGCACTGCCTTGCTACTATTTCAAACATTCGCACCGATTCGGGAGACCTTGACAATTCACAAAAACATCATATGGGCTATTCTATTTTATGGAAGTACCCTATTCTCTACTAGTAAATAATTACAGTTTATTTGCTTTTTATAATAGTTTTAATTTATATAAATTTTGTAAGAATTTAAAATACTTTAAACTTTTAATGCATTTATTGAAAAAATATATTTTGCGAAAGCTTATAGGTTAGGTGGCATGCCGGTTAGGTTAGGTTTGGTTAGAACGTGGTTTCTTGATTCCAACAGAAGAAAGGAAATATCCGCCATGACAGTGCACATAGGTAAAGATTAAAAAGTTTAAGAGATTATGACTTAATAGGAACCTAATTAAATTAATATTTCTACGGATAAAAGACGTAAGTATAAATGGTCGAGAAAAATGCACGACAATTCGAAGCGAAATAGGTTAATTCCGTAATTTCAAGGGGGAAAATAGGATAATTTAATCTGTTAAAGTTGACAACGAACTCTGCTCCGAAATTACCGCGCTTCTTATACTTTATTACATCATACGTTAATCATTTTATAGTAAATAATACGAATTTAGAAGAGTTTACAACTTACCCGAATGCTAATCGGCTTCTTACGATATTGAAGTCAATCGGGAATTAATTTAACGTTCTCTAATAAAAATAACACAGGACTATTCAACCAACCGCCATATTGTCTACTTTTCCCGTGATTCTCTTCTAACGGTTATTTTCGTTTTTGATCGGATATAAATATATCAGATTTTGTTCGTTTATACAAAATATTAATAATTATTATTATTATAAACTTATTATTTTTAATAGTACTGATTTAAACTCGAAATTTTTATTATAAAAAAAATATATACAGGCATACCTCGACTTACGTCGTTCCCGATTATACGTCGCTTGTTAAAAAAGTATATGGAAAAATAAAAATCAAGTTTAAGTCATTTTATTCGACTTTACGTCTGTCCGCCACAAATATTGAAGTCGTAATATCACTAGAAAAGCGTTTAAAGCACATAAAATCATGTTAAAATATACACATTTACAAGTATGTACTGTATTTACAGTACATGCATTCGTAAATTTAAATTAATTTTTTTGTACTATATTAAAAACTAAAATTTATTTGTTTGTAAGCTGAAAATAGATTTTTATTAACCATATATTATTAAAAATGCATTAATAAATAAAATACAGAACCGGGAATGGTAATTTACGGTTTAGCCTAGTGATAAGTAGATTCGGAGACAAGTAAATTCGACTTACGTCGTTTTTCGACTTACGTCGTTTTCCTGGAACCAATTACCGACGTAAGGCGAGGTATACCTGTATATAATTTTGTCACGTGATTAAACGACCAGGGAAGCAGGGTTGTCAGATTGGCTTTATTGACGCCAAATTTGCGAAATTTGGAACTTTTTCTTTTTTTTTAATCTGATTGGCGTCAGAAATTTTGTTTGGCTTTTTGACTTTTATTTTTGGCTTTTATAGATTTTAATATAGCAACACTAAAATAAGAAATTTCGCTGCATGCCAACCTAGTAACTATTCACCTACTCCATATCTGAAGTGATTATAATAAAATTGTTCTCAAAGTTGTTTTATTTTTTATTTTTATTTATAACTAGCTGCAAGGACCCGCTTCGCTGGGTTTTTATTTGTGGGCAAAAAGTAACGATAGTGAAGATTAAGATAATTACATTATAGCCAATCTTACCCGTTTTCACAGTGCATCATTTTTATTCATTAGTCTACTTTAACGAGTTAACAATATACAGTACGTTGACGTGATATAATTCGAAGAAATTATTTAAATGAATAACTATCAATACATTCATTACTATTGAAGACATTGTAATTGGGGCGAATCTTCTACATATTTACTCCTCTCTCTATTTCATTGTTAAGATTAATAATGAAGTAAAAAAGTGAACAGTGATTCCAGTTTGTTTACTATATCTTAAAAAATAGCCAAATGTATTGCAAAATGATGAATAGAGAAACTGACAGACAGTTTTCTTAAGGCTAGAGTAACCTACATATCATTTCATTCCTTTACGTATACATAAAATATAAAAAAAACTACTGTTTGTATAGTATGAATTAGTAGTCACTTCGGTGATTTTATTAAAATATTAGCTATTACTCATGTATTACAATAATTATTTCAGGTTTACTTTACTTAATGGTGTTTTTTTTCCACCCTACGTAACGCACTTATATTAATTATATATTCAATTATTCCTTTGTCCATTTTACTCATGCATGTTTTAGCATTGATTCAGTTTAGATTTACAAGCTGTAACAATACTTATAGCAATATTATATGGCATGTAACTAAATTATACCATTTTAGTAAATATTATTAGAATGTTTACTATAATATGTTTGATTTTTTTAATAAGTAACATCAAAACAGACTTAATACAACATTTTTCTTAATATTTTCTTATCTGTTTAACTGATATTATATAAAAATATCTTTAATTTTACATTTTCTACTTTTTTTATAAGTATTTAATTACTATTTACAAACTTGTTTTTATGAATAATTAATATATTTTAAAATACACAATG
>NW_019386321.1:0-509 GCF_000671375.1 Centruroides sculpturatus | reverse complement strand
TAAATATTTTGTATTTACAAAAATAAATTTAATAATAATAATAATAATTTTAATGATTAAAAATAAATAATTTATTTACAAAATTCTATAAATGTAATTTTTATTTAACTATTTACAATTGAATCGAATTTTTCGAATATAAAAGTTTTTCATTATATTTTTCTTACTTTTAAAATTTAAACTAAGGAATCAACTTTTTAAAGTTAATAACAATAAAAAAAAATTCTATTCTAATCAAACATAACAGTCGCGATCGAAATTTTTCAGGGATTTCGTTAAAAAATTCGGAATGTTCTATACTCTTTTTTCCTCCTTAGTATGGATTATCAAATAAAAAAGGGAGAGTTATAATGCCTGTGTCAGAATCCCTCTTATTAAGTGTAACTCAATCCAAGCAAGAAGCGACTTTAGGAATCTTCTGTAAAATTCGATTGGCAAGTTGAGTTTCTTTCGGTTTTGTCTCCCATAGGACATTAATTAATGTTTACAAATTTTTATTCTGTATTACA
>NW_019386320.1:39486-61233 GCF_000671375.1 Centruroides sculpturatus | reverse complement strand
TATATATATGGACAAAATTGATTTGAATTAGCACAGGTAAAAATTAGCGAGTGTCTTGTATTTTGAAATTGTCCAATTTTTTTCAATCAGAAAAGCATAGTATACTAATGATGTAATAATTTAAGAAAGCATTATTTTATTTGTGAGACTATTTATTATTTAGGTAAGAAATTTTGTATTTTGATTTTCTTGTACTATTATTTAATATTCCTCTGTCTCAAATTAACAGATTTAATACAATAAATATCTATTAAATCTTTCATCTTTGGATATATGTTTAAACAACTTCATTATTTATTTTTTTGAGAGAAAGAAAGAGGGTTTTGAATCCTGTTGGATCAGAACAAAATTTGATGATCTAAAAGTGAGTAGATTTTGATTCACTTGGTGAGACAATTTTGGAGTAATTCACTTCAAGGAAGAGAACTATTTTGAATTATAAGAAATTCACTTGAATGTTGGTTCAATGAGGAATCACTCAATAGCTCTGCAATGACCTCTTTCAATATTCTACTTTCTCAATTCTTAACATTTTTCAAGTTTACTTTTTTTGTTAAGATGAACAATATTTTTAATAAAGGACAATTCGTTTTCTCATAAAATAAGACACTCTACGACCCATAATTGGTGCAAAGTACAACTAAGCAATAAAAAAGCAAACATTTTCATAACATCTTCTGGGTTCTTCCTCGGGTTTTCTTAATTTTCATTTTCTCGTTGTTTTGGTTTGAAATTTGAAATGTTGAAACTTTATACAGTGTAGCTAGGCTTGTATTTTTTTCTGAAGATGCAGGTTTTATCAATTTCTCAATACTATCTCTTCATATATATTATTTTACGTATTTTTTTTAAGTCTGATTACTGATTAATCTTTAATCAACTAGCCTGTGGGTTAAGTCTTGTATTATATAATTTTTAGATTGATAACATTTTAATTTTCATCTAATATGACATCTGTTGTTTGATCAAAAAGACAATTTTCTGTCTAAGTTTTCCACTTGCCAACTTCATAAATTTTATTGAGCAATGAATAATATTTCTAAACATATTTGTTAAAATATGTTTAGAAATATGTTAAAAAATTAAAATTTTTATTATTTTAATTTCAAAGATTTTGTATTCATATTGTTTAAAGATTCTATTTATATCCTTCTATTTACATTTTTTGTTAAAGAAATAAAAATTACATAATTTTAATAGGTTTGTATTGAAGTACACATGAATCATCAATCAGGTTCATTTGAAGCATTATGCTTGGAATTACTGGGAACTCTTAGAAGAGTTTTTACACAAGAGTCAGATATTAGATCATTATTGTATGAGGTAAACAAATACTATGTAAGGCCTAATTTCCATAATTTATTTTTAACCCATTCAAGATTCATATTATAGTAAGACCCTGCTTAACATGGAGAATGTGTTCCAGATGACAAAGCACTAAACAAAACAGTGTTAAAAGATGTCATTATAACATAGAGTAAATAGGGAAAGGGGAACAGGCAACCAAAATTAAACAGACTTTAATTTTAAGTTATTTTTATATTAATTTGCATAATAATATATGTTATTTAACACANACCCAATTGTTATATTCGTGGAAATAACGATAACTCGTAAACGTATATAACTAGCTTTATTAACATAAACGTAACAATGAGTGAACAACGTATCGTCCTGTCCAGGTCTAGGGGTTACAAAACAACTAAAGACAACTCGTTGAGACAAAGAACATACACGAGGTCGGAGGTGTGGGGTGACCTAAGTAGGTCAAGGGGCGATTCCCGGTATTGTATGTACCGGGTCAAGGGTTGTAGGTCAAGGGGCGATTCCCGGTATTGTATGTACCGGTATTGTATGTACACGAGGTCGGAGGTGTGGGGTGACCTAAGTAGGTCAAGGGGCGATTCCCGGTATTGTATTGTATTGTACAGTAATTGTTATGTATGTAAACCGCCAGCGGTCATCCCCTGGCGGTTTACATACATAACAATTACTGTATATATATATGGACAAAATTGATTTGAATTAGCACAGGTAAAAATTAGCGAGTGTCTTGTATTTTGAAATTGTCCAATTTTTTTCAATCAGAAAAGCATAGTATACTAATGATGTAATAATTTAAGAAAGCATTATTTTATTTGTGAGACTATTTATTATTTAGGTAAGAAATTTTGTATTTTGATTTTCTTGTACTATTATTTAATATTCCTATGTCTCAAATTAACAGATTTAATACAATAAATATCTATTAAATCTTTCATCTTTGGATATATGTTTTAAACAACTTCATTATTTATTTTTTTGAGAGAAAGAAAGAGGGTTTTGAATCCTGTTGGATCAGAACAAAATTTGATGATCTAAAAGTGAGTAGATTTTGATTCACTTGGTGAGACAATTTTGGAGTACTTCACTTCAAGGAAGAGAACTATTTTGAATTATAAGAAATTCACTTGAATGTTGGTTCAATGAGGAATCACTCAATAGCTCTGCAATGACCTCTTTCAATATTCTACTTTCTCAATTCTTAACATTTTTCAAATTTACATTTTTTGTTAAGATGAACAATATTTTTAATAAAGGACAATTCATTTTCTCATAAAATAAGACACTCTACAACCCATAATTGGTGCAAAGTACAACTAAGCAATAAAAAAGCAAACATTTTCATAACATCTTCTGGGTTCTTCCTCGGGTTTTCTTAATTTTCATTTTCTCGTTGTTTTGGTTTGAAATTTGAAATGTTGAAACTTTATACAGTGTAGCTAGGCTTGTATTTTTTTCTGAAGATGCAGGTTTTATCAATTTCTCAATACTATCTCTTCATATATATTATTTTACGTATTTTTTTTTTAAGTCTGATTACTGATTAATCTTTAATCAACTAGCCTGTGGGTTAAGTCTTGTATTATATAATTTTTAGATTGATAACATTTTAATTTTCATCTAATATGACATCTGTTGTTTGATCAAAAAGACAATTTTCTGTCTAAGTTTTCCACTTGCCAACTTCATAAATTTTATTGAGCAATGAATAATATTTCTAAACATATTTGTTAAAATATGTTTAGAAATATGTTAAAAAATTAAAATTTTTATTATTTTAATTTCAAAGATTTTGTATTCATATTGTTTAAAGATTCTATTTATATCCTTCTATTTACATTTTTTGTTAAAGAAATAAAAATTACATAATTTTAATAGGTTTGTATTGAAGTACACATGAATCATCAATCAGGTTCATTTGAAGCATTATGCTTGGAATTACTGGGAACTCTTAGAAGAGTTTTTACACAAGAGTCAGATATTAGATCATTATTGTATGAGGTAAACAAATACTATGTAAGGCCTAATTTCCATAATTTATTTTTAACCCATTTAAGATTCATATTATAGTAAGACCCTGCTTAACATGGAGAATGTGTTCCAGATGACAAAGCACTAAACAAAACAGTGTTAAAAGATGTCATTATAACATAGAGTAAATAGGGAAAGGGGAACAGGCAACCAAAATTAAACAGACTTTAATTTTAAGTTATTTTTATATTAATTTGCATAATAATATATGTTATTTAACACACAAACATATTGAAACAGAAATATAAAGTTCATTTTTGTGATGAAGATCCTGGCTCCTCTGAAATTCTTGTTTTTTGCCATAAAGTCATGTAGCTTCATTTGTTGCTGGTTTTTCTTTCCTGAAGCAAATGTTGGTAGCAGAAGATTGCATCCAAAATGCCTTGTTTTGCTTTTACACTCCTGTCAAAATCCGGATTATTTTCTACAATTTGATGAATGATTTCTCTTATCGTTACCAAACTTTTACTAAGGAAATCTGTAGAGAAATTCTTTGGGTACTTCATTTTCAGAATCTTTATTTTTTATTTCTACATGCATTCCTTGTTCTGCTAGTTTTTGAAGGATACCATTGGTAAGGCTCTCACCAGAAACCTGCAGTAACTCATCAATATTCTGCTTGTCTACATCTCCTAGTCCTGCTGTATCAATTAGGCTCTTCTTGTTGAGAATTGTTGGCTACCTTCAGCCATGACTTCTTCCACACTTCATTTATCAGTTAATTCTTGCCAAGCGAATTCGATATTGCCTATGGCATCCATCATGATATATTTTTTCCAAAATTGCATTATAGATTTTAGAAAAGTACAGCACTGTGACGAATTGCCACCTTTTGCTGATTGGTTTGTGTTTGGGAATAATCAATGAAATGCTGAAATAATTTGAATCATCATAAATTTTGAGCGATTTATATTACCATAGATAAATTGGGGTTCACAAAGTGAGATAATAATAAAACACTTAAATAAATTTTAAAAACAGTAAGACTCCACTTAACGCGGGGAATGTGTTCCTAGACGACAAAGCACTNAAAAAAATAAAATAAAAACAAGATAATGATTTTTTTTTATATTAATTGAATTCTAAACGTTTTTCTTCTTACTGCTTTGATTTATTAATGATTATCTCTCAATATCTGCAAGGCTTTTTATAAATTCTTTAAATTTCCTTCGTTCTGCTTGTTGACATAAAATTAGATTAGGTTCAATTCTGCACACTAATTCGAAGAATTATCTTCAGATAAAATATAAATCCTACTAATGATGGAAAAGCGAACGTGCAAACATAAATCCAACCTTAGTAATGCTTCCCTCGTAGAATTAAACCTTTAATCCGAAAGAAACGTTCCACGTGTGACATTTTTAGACCTCTATTGACTTTTCTTATCTTCACTGTTGTCATTTATAAAGTTTTTATAAAACCTATATCTTCTTTTGAAATTTTAAATTACAATTATTTCTCTTCATCGAATCAAAAGCTGTGTATTGAATCATAACTATAAATTTGATTTAGTCTTTCGATCGCGATTAAATTTACTGCAACTTTATTAAGATTTCAAAACATCTTAAAATTAAAAAAAAAAAATATCGTTTAATAGCTTTTTTTGGTCTTTGGCTTTTGATTTTTCTTTTGGTGAAGTTAATAAATAGGTTCAATCTTGTTAATAGCCTCATTTTAATTACAACACAGTAAATTAGTTCAAGAATAGCAATAAATTTTCTGTACATTTGGAAAAAATGAATTAAAAAAATTGGTTATAAAATGTAAATGTTCGCAATAACATGGACAATTATGTGAATCACGAATTATTATTATTATTATTATTGTTATTGGTAGTGTAATAGATTGCATCCTATTTGGTTGATATTGGTGCATAGTGCTATGCCAAATTTGTGGTTCAGTTACTGAAAGAGCTATAACTTTGTTTATGTGCTTTTTATGTTTGTGTGAGAATTTCTTGACTTTGTGATATCTGTTTGTTTATCTGTGGAAACCGTGTCTTCTTCTTCTTGTTTCTTCTAATTCAATGTCACGACTCGGTGCATTTATCGACACTTGGCAAATAGTTTCATCATCCACTTTTAATTCATACAGATACGTGTTTCGGGCTTTCGCCCCTCTTCAGTCTGTTACATCAATAAGTTGTATCCAGTATCAGTCAGGCACCTTCCGTACTTCCCACTTCCCTTCCCTTCTCTTCGCTCCCCTCCCCTCCTCTCCCGACTTGACAGTCTCCTCCGCATGCTCGTAACTTTTAACGTCACACTTCCCCGAGTGCTGCATACAGCTTCGCCTGCGACTGTATAAACATTCTATTTTAATAATTGTAACCAGTTTTTATGAATGTCGATGCTTAGGTTCTTATTAATATTATTTTGGTCTGTAGTAATTTCGTAGCTTTCCTTGAATTTTATTTTGTACCAATTTTTTTCTTTGTGTACTATTATAGCATCATTCTTATCTATTTTGCAGTTGTGGGTTGTGCAATGTTCGTAAAAAACAGAGTTGATTCTATCATACTTCAGGTCCGCGATGTGTTCTTTTAATCTTGTTTCTTATTTTCGTTTTGTTTCTCCAATGTATACTTTTGGCGGTTCGCATGTGCAAGGTATTTTATAGACGACTTCGGTAGTGTTGTATTTGTCTGGTTGTCTATTTATGTTAGGTTCAGCCTTTCGGATTCTTTTTTGCAAGTTGTTGTAGGTTGGGGCTAGCTTTATATTTATTTTATCAAAACTTTTGTTTACCTGTTCAAAGAAGCCACAAATGTAGGGGAAGGGTATGTATTTTACTGTGTTTTTTTCTTTGTTTTGTTTATTTTCCAGCCTTTTGTTGTTGATTTTTCTTTCCCAGTTATTTAGTATTCTTTTTGGATAGCCGTTTAATAGGAATTTAGTTCGTAGTTCGTTGAGGTCTGTTTAGTCTTTGGCTGCTTTCTGTATGTGATGTATGTACTGTTGTTAAGACTAATTTTTCTCAACTTTTGGTATGTTATATGATGCATGTGCAAGAGAGAACTATAGACATGATAAGTGTCTTTTTCATTCTCTACAGGCATTTTATTTTCTGGACAAGTCTTGAATATTTATTAATTTGTATATATTTTGTATGTTATGAGTGTTTGGGATGGACATGTCTATGATGTAAATGATTTTTTGTTTTGCTTGTCAGTGAACATGATATCCGGTCTATTGCAACTATGGTTTGTCTGTGATTATAGTTGGTCATAGTATACTTTGTGTGTGTTGTTTTCTAATTTTGTTTGTGGTGTATTTGTGGTAGGTAGGTAGTATGGTAGCAGGGTATGCTTAACTTGAGTAAAATGAAGGCTTACAGGTAGTGTATTTTGTACACTAATAAATATATGCTCTTTTTGCTATTTTTTTTTAAATTAAATTCTAAAATTTGTTCAATATGTTTATTTTTATTTTTTACTTTATTACGGTGATATTTGTCAGAAATAAATGAAAATGGTAAAAATATTTAGAATGAATCAAGCCTTAAAATTAAGTCCCATTTTCTAGTATTTTTTCAAAATTTTGTGTTTCAACTATCCTATCATATTGTTGATATATTGTGATAGAATAGTAATTCTTCACGTTTTGTAAAAGCATACTGATCAATAGCTTGCTATGATGTGTTTTATTTTACTAAAATTAAGATTACAAATTACAAGTTTTTGATAATGCACAATTATATTTCTAAAAAACAAGAGTAAAATAGTACACAGAAATATTTACTGCTAAACAAAAATCGTACTCCACAAGCGCCAACTCCACATTTTTCTTAAAACGGGACCACACAGGCTTCTACTTAGAGGAAAAGAAATTTGTAAATGGCAATAAATTACTAACCAGCCTTTAGTCGTTAACCTTTCTTGACAAATTACTCACAAACATCTAGATAAGAGAAACTTAAGCAAATAGCACAAAATTAAATATTTTCCTGTCATTTTTTTAGAAAACTTGAAATTTTATTAAAATATGACAAACAATAACATCTCAAGGCCCGACAATTATGTACTAAATCACCAAACGATCGCCTAAATATTGGGCTATAATATGGGTAATTAAATGATTGGTATTAAATAAATTGTCACTAGAGGTAGACGTTAGGTGCCATCTCTTAACTATATTAATACTGTAATTATAATTTTAAATAAATTAATTAATAAATTTAGAACCTTCTGGAAGAAAATAATTGACCCAGGGCGGGGCTTGAACTCACAACCTCTGCTTGCCATGCGGTGTGCTGGCCAGTTATGCATAGCAAGTGCACTGCACGACATGTCTAGTAACAAATTTATTTAATAGCAATCATTTAATTAGCTATGTTATAGCCCGATATTTAGGCAATCGTTTGGTGATTTAAAATATTACAATTTATATACATTATCATATCCTGAAAAAAAATATTCCTTTGCAGTTATTATTTTAATAGTAGTTATTCCTATTTATAAACAAAACATATATTTTTTACGTGTTTTTATTTCCATTATACAAAGTTAAAACACAAGAAACTTTTTTTTGTTAAATGTGTATTCAGGATATTAAAATTACAAAACATGTTATTGTATAATATTTCGATAGTGAATTAGGATTAAATTCAAATAAACTTCCAATACTTGTTTCACGACTGTGCTTAATTGCAAATATCAATAATAATAAAAAGATCTAAACAAATAGTTATTAAAGACTTGTCAGTGGCGTTTTTATAAAAATAATTTCCATAAACATACTTTTTTTTAATTAAAACACGAACAAAGTTTTAAAATTACAAATTGTACAAATTTTCGATTCACAAACATTCATTTCCATAAATAAAACAATCTTACTTAGAGTTATATTTTATGCTTTGATGTATTGTTAACTTATAAATCAATCCATATATAGATTTCGTTCAATAGCCCTAAGATAAGCCGTATTGCACAAAACTTATCCCATCTCTCGCTGCATTAATTAAGAAGACACATGAGAAATCACACGGGAGAGCTGCCATATTCATGCCACTTATTTTAATTTAGTTTTTTAATTTGAAGTTGAGATTCCCAACTGTTCTCATGTTTAGAGATGTGTCCAATTGTTTACTCTTAAGTAACAATAAAGCATAACACTATTCTTTTTAACATTGTTNTATTTTAATAGTAGTTATTCCTATTTATAAACAAAACATATATTTTTTACGTGTTTTTATTTCCATTATACAAAGTTAAAACACAAGAAACTTTTTTTTGTTAAATGTGTATTCAGGATATTAAAATTACAAAACATGTTATTGTATAATATTTCGATAGTGAATTAGGATTAAATTCAAATAAACTTCCAATACTTGTTTCACGACTGTGCTTAATTGCAAATATCAATAATAATAAAAAGATCTAAACAAATAGTTATTAAAGACTTGTCAGTGGCGTTTTTATAAAAATAATTTCCATAAACATACTTTTTTTTAATTAAAACACGAACAAAGTTTTAAAATTACAAATTGTACAAATTTAAGATTCACAAACATTCATTTCCATAAATAAAACAATCTTACTTAGANCGATTTGTTTGTAAATGGGGAAGAAATATTACACTTTCAAGTGAAGTGAGTAGAAATTTCACACTACTGCGAGAAAATTTTTCATCAGACCCTGGGTTACCCTCTTCCCTCCAAAGCAATAAACGTTAATTGTTTTATTACTCCAAACGCTTATTTCTGAGTTGTAAATCGACTAATTGACAAAGTTTTGACTTTATTTTACTCATAAAAATGTTTTTTTAAATATTTAACAGATAATATGTAAAGATCTAAGAAAACTAATTTAATTTTTAATGTGATATAGTCGTGTGTTAGGCTTAAATCGATCACCTAATATAAAAATGGACATCGCTCAAAATATTATAGAATCCATCAAAATTTCTTGCCGATAGTTTAGATATAAATGTTTTCTGTGCATGAAATGAAGCGACCATAAAAAATTCGGCAATTTATGACATGATGTCGAATGCGTAAATTCTTTTATCTATAACTAAAAATATTTTTGAAATTTCATCAAAAAAATGCATTTGCAACAATACCTAAATGAAATAGTTAAGACAAAATTTTCGAGACGAATGTCTCACAGTTTACGATTATTAAATGTAATTAAAATTTAAGTATTTTTAAAATTTTTAATTTTTTAGGAAAAGGGTAAAAATTTTAAAAACTTAACGTTCTATTTAATTTGAAACATTTGTTAGCTACATATATTTTCTTATCTTTCGAACAAAAGAAGTCAGAAGGTTCTAAGTCCATTAGTTCTCCCCTTACAAAAAGCAATTGAGACCCCACTGTGTTTATGACCTTGTCAGAGACTTTTAAATTTAAAAGGGGTGTGGCGTTTTTGTTTACATCTACTATCTTATCTTAGTTTTATTGCTTTGATAGTTAAAAACACGGAATAACGGCTTATGTGAATGCGTTGGTGTATTAAATTTATGCGATATAAACAAACAACCCAAATAAAAAAAGTTAACAAAATTTATTTAAATCGTTTACGTGAAACAAACTAATGATACAAAAAATATAAAATGATAAAAATCAAGTATATACAAGAAACATCGTCTATAACTACTAATACAAAAATATAAAAGGAAGAAATATTAAAATATATACATAACATGAAAAGTACTGTACAATCATTAGCAATATTTTCAACACAGGAACTGCATTGNACCAGTATCAATCTCTTAGACTTTAGAAAATTAGAATAGATTGTTGATTTTTTATTTTTGAAAATAAATTGTTAGTTTTTTATTGTTAGAAATAGATTGTTCGTTTTTCGTTGTATATTTATACCAATTATTGTATTGTTTGTCAGTAAAATGAAAAGAGCTACTAAACTAACTTTAGTTTTCTAAAAGTAATGCACAAATCAAGGTTATGAATTTGGTAAGATTTTTTTTGGTAATTAATAATTTATCAAAACAATCAAGAAAAAATCAGAAAAGTAAAAGTGATTAGTTGCTCATGAGTCTGTTATTTTCCTTTGATTACGTAAAGTTTCCTGAACTTTATTTATTCCTGCAATTGTTTTATCTTGTTCTTTATTTAATACGAACAACTATTAATAGAAAAAAAATTCCATTTAGTAATAATTGTTTTTTCTAACTTAATGTTTAGAAAATGAATTTAATTTAATATTTCTACAATAAACTGATTACATTTTGAATTTTATTATCATTGATTTTTATTTTCAAAAAAATTGTTAAAAAACATTTAATACAAATTAATTTAATCAAAATATGAAGAGAAGACAATAAAAATATTATTTGTCAAAATGAGTTATTCGAAATGATCTGAAAAGATTTCAATGTCTGTGATTATGAACAAATGTTAATTGCACCTGTCCTTTCTTACAGAAGTTATAACTACAGTATATTTTTATACAGGAACCAGATACTGTGAAATATCTCGAGAAATACGCATTGTATGAAAAAAGGGTTTGAAACAAACTCTCAGTATTTTGGAGGAGCAGTTGAACCATACAGATTTTAACCAATTTCAGCATTATAACTATAAAAATTTGGAAACATATGTATCTAAATTCTTATAGATTTCTGCAAACCTAGAAATACTAAAGAAAATTTCACCTTAAATAACTATAACCATAACAATAATTAAGATAATATTTAATAATATATATGTGAAAATTCGAACAGTGTTAGAAAATTGATTAATAGAATGAAGGTTTTATTAAATATAGAGAACGGCTTTAATTTAGACCTTAAATTAAACCAAACTATTTCTTGCTCATGAATTATTATTATAACTCTTTCCTTCCAAATAGTGATTAGGTTAAAGCAGTGGTGATATTCAGCGGGTTCGCACAGGTTTGGCCGAACCCGTTGTTAACATTTTCAAAGTTTTCCGAACCTTGTTAAACACATGTAACATTTCTCAATGGTTTTGATTCTTTTAAAAAATATATTAAAATATACGTATTATACTCTGCAACGCTACTAAACTAGAGCCTTCCGATGCACCATTTGAGCAAAAAAAAATTAAGGAAAAATTTTCTGTTAGCGAACCCTTTGTTAAATATTTTGAATATCACCACTGTATAGAAGTGAATGAAATCGAAGAAAATGACATTTTGTCACATAGAAACACTGAAATTCCATAAATCTAACTATGCAATTTATGACAAAATTTACAAAATTAAAATTTTGACAACTTAAATAATGTATACTGCTTCTGTTAATTTTATATATAAATATCATCATTGAAACATGATGGAAAATTCAAATGTGTACTTAGCTCGTCCAATTCTTCCCCATCCAACCATTGATGCCCTTTCTAAAGTTTCTTTATTGTCACTTTGCAAAGCGATTAATTGGACATTTGGTAGAAATTTAAATTTATTGAATTCAGAAGTATCATTTTGTATTATTAACAGTGCAATGTCATTTTGAGAGGATTCTTCTGTGTAGTTCGGATGCTCAATCTTATTTGAAAAATATATTTGTGAGATTTAGCGGGGGATACAGAGATAGTATCCCACTTAATCGGTAGATCAGTTCTCGTTTGTCTATAAGGAAGGCTTTTCTACAAGAAAATATTGAGTGTGGACGGATTTAAGTTGCTAGTAGAAAGGTGGAGACAATGATTTCTCAATCGTGTCACACGTCAGGGTTCCCGACACCAATTAATCGTATTTTAACGCGGATTAACACGCGTAACCACGGAATTTTGTGTATGAGGAACGTAAGCATGTCGAATAGGAAAAAGGGTGAATATTAGACATAAAAAAGATCTGGTATCTTACTTCATTCTTGGGAATTTAGGATGGCACTTGATAAAACGGCTTGCAGCTTGTAGAAATGATGACGGATCTTTCGTAGATTTTCGGTGTTGGCTGTTGGGAGACTCGTAGGAATACGTCCTTCTACTTTGAGAAGTTTTGGTGCATTCCCCGAATAATAAGAAAGAATTCTATTTTTCGCAGATTTCTTCCAATTAGAGTGTAGTATTTTTCCACATGAACAGGATGAGTGGGGAAATTCAGAAGGGTTGACTCTCAGTTTGGTGACTAAATTTTTAGAGAAAGGATGTTCAACTTGGACAGGAAGTGTGGTTTAACGGTTTACTTCTTTTCTGAAAATAAAGTTTTTCATCAAAATTATAAAATATTACTTTCGATATCATTATTTTGGTTAAAATTAATTTAAACAAAAAGGGGGTATTCAAAATCTTACGTATTGTTTGTCCCGAGAACTTATCTGCATCCCAACCAAACGTTCAGAAGCATGACTATATGAATAATTCTAATANATCTGCATCCCAACCAAACGTTCAGAAGCATGACTATATGAATAATTATAATAAAAATTAATAAAGAAATGTGAGATTTTATAATAAGTTCTTCTTAGAAATTTAAGTTTACATCTGTCAGGGTAACGTATTAATTACGAATTTGTTACGTGAGCAGCTTTCAACACAGTTCTTGTTGTAATTAATGTGAAAGTTCCAATAAACGTGCTATTCATGTTGAATTTTAGTTAAGGAAAAGGACCACCTGAAAATAAAAGATTACTACTTTTACTTCAAGCGATATAAATTAAAATGTTTGGTATTTGATTTACCATAAATGGATAATCGGAAATCCACCAATCATTCTTTTTATAATTTTTATAAAAATAACGAAATTGTTATAATTAATCGCTAATTATAATAAATAAATTACAGTTTTCAACTCACCCGATTTATTTCCATTCTCCTCTGCATTTACAGAGTATTATAAAAAACACAAGGAAGATCTTTAACAAGTGTACTGGTTAGTGTTGAATTTTAAAACTACAAAAGTAAAATAATAATTATATTTAAATAAAATAATTTCTGATAATATTCGCTTCCTCGAGTAAACATTAATAATAAAAATATATGCATTGCCGAAATATTTAATTTTTGAGGAAATTTTACATATAGTGACAAAGCAAAATATATTTTTAAAGCTTTGGTATAGCCGTTTGAAAGTATTTCATATATTCGAATTAGTTGCTACTGAAATGATGAAAATACATATGCTAATTGTTGAAAATAGTTATCTCATGATACAATTATAATTTATTGCAGCCAATTAGTTTATTGCTTAAATATTTGTTAAGCTGCGGATTTGATTGTTAAACAGCCAATAGAGAATGGAAATCGCAGGCTGAATTAAAGAAATTACAAATAAACTTTATTAGTAAACAGCTTAATTTAAACACATCTACATTTTGTAGTATATGCATAGAATAAAAAATTCACGGATCTTTTGAGGGGTGCAGAGAGAAAACAGTATGACGTGATGAATGTTTTACAACCTTCGTAAAAAATTCTGTGTAAGGTTGTAGAAAAGTTGTGGCTTTTTTCGAGTCAAGCCACTAAGAATAGTGCAGATAAGTCCAGCTCCTTTCTGAATTTGCTTATAAATCTACATCCTCTTTAATGGTTGATGAATGAAAGGTAAACAAATGCAAATTATAATATCGCAAGCGGGTAATTTTACCGGTTTGAAATCATTACAGTTAGCCTGAGGTTGGATAATTGGGATGTCAGAAATGGGAGCATCATATCGTGAAATTGCCTGAAGGACTGGCCGTAGTTACTGCCAGAGTCGCCCCACGGACAATTGTAAACTGATTGCTTGATGCTGGGCTGAGATTTTGGACCTCCCATGCAATGTGTTCCCTTAACCAGATTTCATCGCCAACAACGGCTAACGTGGTGTGCTGCTAGACGTAACTGGACACATGAATAGAGTCAGTTGTGTTTAGTGATGAATCCCGATTCTGTTT
Source organism: Centruroides sculpturatus (assembly GCF_000671375.1). Taxonomy (NCBI): domain Eukaryota; kingdom Metazoa; phylum Arthropoda; class Arachnida; order Scorpiones; family Buthidae; genus Centruroides; species Centruroides sculpturatus. The sequence continues at coordinate 47,077 of NW_019386320.1, read as the reverse complement.
AGGCCAATGTGATAGTCGGCAACATGCCCGCCAGTGTGCTGGAGAAAGAGCCCATCCTGCTGTGATTTCAGAATGCCACTCAGGTCCAACTCCTGGTGCCATGGTTTGGGGACAATCAGTTACGACAGCAGGACAAAGTTGGTGGTTGTTGAAGGCACAATGATCGCCTGCCAGCATGTGGACAGGGTGATCCATCCAGTAGTCATACCTTTCGTGAACGCCACTCAAAACGGTATCTTCCAACAAAAAATTACCCTCATGCTACTGCCATCCCATGACAGGCCTTGCAAAGTGTCGCAATCATGGATTGGCCCGCCAGTCTCCAGATTTATCTCCTATAGAGCATGTCTGGGATGCCATGGGTAGACGGATTACGTCTCATAGCCATTTAGGGTGCACTGTACAACAACTGTTTGCACAAGTTGTGCAGGCATGGAGAGATATACCCCAACAAGACATTCAAGCACTTATTGTTTCAATGCCTGCAAGGATCCAAGAGTGTATCCATGCTCACTGTGGCCAGAATACCTCTTACAGAAACATGTACCAAACAGAAATAAAAGTTTGCGTAATTCATCTCATTTTCTGTTCATTCCTTCTGGATATGCCTCTGTACATGTTTACCAAGTTTCGTGAAATTGTATCAATTCCATCTGGGTGTAACACTTTCAATTTCTGCCAGTGTACTATACGTATACTGTTAACATTTATATATAACTAGCTTTTGCCCGCGGCTTCGCTCGCGTTAAGAAGTATTATTATTAATTAGGTATAGTTTTTGCGGCTTCACTTTCGTTTAGCGTGTGTAAAAAATTAGGGCCTACAAAACTTCTTTGTACAACTATGTACAAAGGGTACAATATAATCCCCGCAAAAACTATACCTAATTAACCCCCGTCAAATATAATCCGCTAGAAATATTTAGGTATAGTATGTACTATTAGATACGGCGGCCACTCATCATCGGGTATATGTAACTCAGTGAAAACACAACGATAGCGCGTTTTAAAATACTACTAACGCCATCTATTGTCAACATTTAGAACTAAAAATTATTTTGTTCGTCTTAATTTATTCGTTCCATTAGGTACTGATAGGTTCAAACTAATACATTTACATCCTCCATCATCCCTTATTTTATCCCCATGGGGGTTGAATTTATCAAAATCCTATTTAAGCGGACGTCTTCATCATAGTAGCTCCAATCTTTAATTTCAGTTCAATCAGTCGAAAATCTAAGAAGATTTATACAAACTTTCATCCCCTATTTTATCCCCTTAGGGGTGGAATTTATCAAAATCCTTTCTTAGGGGATGCCTACGTCATAGTAGCTTTATGCATGCAAAGTCTCAGCCCGATCGGTTTAAAATTGACAAAGTTTCATACAAACTTTCATCCCCTATTTTATCCCCTTGGGGGTAGAATTGATCAAAATCCTTTCTTAGCGGATGCCTACGTCATAACATCTACCTGCATGCCAAATTTCAGCCCGATCCGTCCAGTGGTTTGGGCTGTGCGTTGATAGATCACTATGTCAGTCACCTTTGAGTTTTATATATATAGATTTGGTTTATATATATTCTGTCTATTCTTACTAGTTATTAGCTTAAATTTTAAATAACAGAAATTTATTTCTGTTATTTAAAATTTAAGCTAATAACTATTTGGTTACTATTGTATTCAATAGTAACCAAAGTTTCGTGTTTTCTATTATATAAATGTCATTTAAACTAACGTTTATTAATTAATATATATTCGACTGCGGCGCGTATAGAAAACGAAAATAGTATTTTTTCCGCATGCGACTGGAAATCTAATTTAAATAGTTATTTCAACGATGATTGCTATCGTGACGTCTAATGATGCGAGGCTAAGTCGGCCCACTGACTTTTCAATCTGTAGTCCTACCGCTGATTGGTCGAGCCGTCGAGTTTCTTTAACACAAAGTTAATCATCTGTCGATCTGCCGAGTAGCTTGTTCGGCAACCGAGCGTAAATAAGTCATAAATTTTGTTCAAAATTTATATTAATACTAGCTGCAAGGACCCGCTTCACTGGGTTTTTAAAAAGTAACGATAGTGAAGATTAAGATAATTACATTATAGCCAATCTTACCCGTTTTCACAGAATGCAAGAATTAGGTCCCCCGTTTCCAGACTAATTAGAGAATTTTTACGTTTAGTCAAACGAACTATTTTCAACGTTTCTGGAACGTTTACAATCGTTCTATAATCGAACCAATATTCGAATTTTATGTTCGAATTTAATTCGAACAAATTCGAACAAAACATTCGAAATAGAAAGCCACTTTCAACCTCATATCTCCTGAACCCTTATAGCTATCGAGACGCAACCCCCCTGGTGCACGAATGGAGACTTGGGGCCACTACCACATACAAACACCATTCACGTGCGATGTGTAGTTTTGGCGGAAAAGTGAAATATAGGGACATACATGTCCATTTATATATATATAGATGTAGATATAGATAATAATTTATTAATATAAATTATTCAAAAAGCGTAGCCTTCGAAATCCGAGGTTTGATTGTATTGTTATGCTTATATGCCATCTTATCCTATCGTTGTGATTAGCTTTTTCTGCCCCGATCTATTTTACGAACGTTAAAGAAAAAAAAATTCAACCTATTTATAAAGTTACTTATATTCAAAGACAAAAAATTAAAAATTTACTTATTACTAAATTTTAAATCATATTCAATACATGTCTGTCATTTACATCAAAATTTATGACAAAATATTCATTCGCATTTCAAATAATATTCAAGCGAAAAAATTCGAATGAAAAATTAAAATAAACATACTTTTCTACAACGTGTGCTGCTCCTATAAACTTATTTGTTGTGATGAAAAAAAAAGCACCATTAAAACTTTCTTTTCTAAATATTGCTACCTAAATGATATTAACATTTCTTGTAAGTACAGTTGCAAGAGCTGAAATGTTTACACCTATAAACTCACCAGAAATGGAAATTTTCCTTTTTCTGCCTCCCTTCCTCCAATCATCCTGCGTTCAATTACTAAAATTATACAAAGTTTTATCAGTTAGCGACTGTCGGGGTGGAAATCGTCTGGCACACGATTTTCCCGCGTTTTTCCAACCGTTCGACTAACGGCGGTTGTCGCCATAGAAACGGCGATCATACGATATCGGACCACTTTTAAAGATTCGACCGCTCATTGGTTGAGCGACATCACGCCATCGGCGGACGTCTTTTAGAGCTGCTAAGAGCTGATTGGTGGAAGCCAATTCTGCTTCAATCATATAAAAGCATTGGGTGGTGGCAGGAAGTTCAGTTTGCCTTGGACGTTTGAAGGGAACTCACGTTGGATCTTAGTTCGCCGAAGCTTGTAAATGTTTGTTTTGTGAACCTTTGTAACTGTACATACGTTTAATTTTTCAATATATATATATATATATCGTTTTGAATTTTAACTGAGATATGTGTGTGTATTTTGAACTTTACTGCAACTTTCTCACTTAGAAAGACATTCATCATTATTTTTACTTCATTCAATCATTTAAGCAATTATTGTTCACTTTACTCTTATACAGTGGTGATATTCGAAATATTCAACAAAGGGTTCGCTAACAGAAAAGTTTCCCTTAAAGCCCCAATCCCGAGATATCTCGGGCAACTTACATAGCGTTACATAAAACTCGAGCGTTTGAACCCTCTACATTTTTTAATTTTTGGAATGTATTTTGTCTCCAAATTTTTTTCCCGCGCGAAAGAATTTTATCGCGATTTTAATTTATCTTTAATGACGCACGATTCACGCTTAATTGCTTTTTAATTGTTTTTTAATGAGAGTTTGATATCAAATTTTATTAATCGTTCTAAAGTTGTAGTGCACAAATTTTTCTTCGGTAAAGTTATTTAAAGCTAGTTTCTAATGTCAAAAACGACCTCCGATAGTTTTAAAATTTTTTTAATTAATATATTTTATTATATAGTCTATAAGTTTAATTAAGTCGGGGGGGGGCGAAAATCGCAATAAAAATTTTAATTTTTTAAAAATATACGGCCAGCTAGTATTCACCCTACTATAAACCCATCGCCTCCCGAGACTTCTGAGAGAATGTCCCGGGAAATCCAACTCCAGCTGTGTTCAAGGTCATCCAGCTGTGTAAACAATGACTCATCAGCGTCAGATTTCGCAGAAAGGCGAAACAATGGAAAATAAAATCTGAAGCTTTCTCTTCAAAATTAACGCATTTCTTTCGTTTTTTTCAGTTTTAAGTATATTTTTTATGTTTAATTACATTAATATCAAAAATTGCTAGAGTCCCGAGGGGTTAACTGCTTTCCCTGTGACTTTTTCTCAAGAAAAAACTTTTCTAAATCATTTATTTTATCATTAGGTATTATTATAATAATAGACAGATGTCATCGTTTCTCGAAATACAATATCTTTTTTATTTCGCTGTCGATAGCCCGACACGTGTTCCGCAGCCATCTTGTATTTTCTCGCGCGCGTGGGATTGTGGGATCTCTCGTATGACTGGACCTAGTTTCAAGAACTCTCTTGAGTCGATCGCGATTAAATCTCGTTTCAGTCGAGATTGAAACGGTCGATGGAGGTTGCACCATGGCGAACGGGGTATAAGGCTCTAGTTTAGTAGTGTTACAGAGTATAATACGTATTTTTAAATATATTTTTTAAAAGAAACAAAACCACTGAGAAATGTTACGTGTGTTTAACAACGGGTTCGAAAAACTTTGAAAATTTTAACAACGGGTTCGGCCGAACCTGTGCGAACCCGCTGAATATCACCACTGCCCTTATATATTTCTATCTTCTCCATACCCAACGCAATCGTCGGAGAATGGACCGTCTTAACTCTTCTCGCTTCATCCCATTTCATGTTTCCTCCTTCTGTTTGTGCCATAACTGTCAAAACTATGTTACAGTATTATCTCTAATACACAAACCTAATTTCTTGTATTGCACTAACGTACAAGATCGACTTAGGGAGATAGGCATAATTAAGAAAGTGGCAAAAGGTTTAGGATTCAGAACAACAATCGAAGGATTGATCAAGAGTTACAAACAATATGATAGGAGCAGACGAGATGATAGGAGGGATAAGTTCACATACAGTAGGAGTATGGAGGGAGTGATGGAGGAATTAAGTAGATATAAAAACACAAAAACGGTGTATAAAAGAGCGTCAAACATATACAGACTGCTAAGGAATGATAAGGACGAAGTAAAAATGCAAGATAAACCCGAGGTCTATAAAATTCCTTTTGAGAATCAACAATTGGGGGTGACGAAAGATTATATTGGAGTCACTAGAAAAAGCTTGGCAGTATGTTCAAAAGAGCACAAATATGATGTGAATACTGAACATAATAACACAGTTTTGGCAGTTATGGCACAAACAGGAGGAACCATGAAATGGGATGAAGCGAACCAGTGAAGAAAAGATTCAAGCATCTAAAAACAAAGCATGATTTGACTGACATATGGCGTCATCATTTTATACAATAAAATTTATTGGGGGAACCCAGTGGCAAAGCAGTTTGTTCCCTGAACACTGGGAGTTTAGTCTTGGGTTAGCTCTTTGCCAGGATGGGCTGGCCACGTGGAGTGTTCCAGGTGTCAGCAATTGCCAATAGTGTAACCAAGCAATTGGCCATCCTCACATACAGCTCTGTAAGGTTACCTCACTGATTGCATATAGTACTACACTTCTGCCTCACCTTCATTTTCTATAGACCATGCTTAGCATAGTATACCATCTAGCATTCCTTCAATCCCAATCATAGTTCTTTTTTATAGAGGCAAGCTTTGTGACCTTAAACATTTGGCATTATGGTTTCTCCTTTATTTATCTTGCAGTGGACAAATTTAGAGGCTCTGCAATATACTATTGGCAAGGGCATTCATGTATGATAAGTCCTTGAATTATCAATGTGCTATATGATTTAGAAACAACATTTAAAGAATAGGAAGCTTCAAGTAAATAAAGTTTTCCAGAATTCCTTTACCCAGAACAGCAAATTTGTTGGAAAGGAATCTTTCCTTTCACCCTGGAGGAATTGCAATCCTCTATCACCCATCACCTCAAGGTTGATATTCCAGACAAAAACTTTTCCTCCAGTTACTTAGTGAGATATGTTTTAATGAAAGTATGCAAGTCTTGGAACAAATGGCTCCTAAGCAATGGAAACCTCAAAGACACCCAGTTGCCCAGCATTAATAATATTTATCCGACTTAAACTATACATTGGTGCTATATGATCTTTATAGCCAAAGCTTGAGCCCTCCACACTGCATTCGATTTGGCATTGGGATTACAAAGAGAGAATGGCAATCTTTGCTGACAGTTTAGTGGTTCTTGTTGCTCTTAGGAAAGTTACTTACATTGTCCTTACTAGTCATTAATATTGCAGCAGCATTAACATATCATAAGTATCTCAAACTCCTCATGTAGACTCACAGTCATATCAGAATTTCATTAAATGAACAAGTTGATGAGACAGCCCTGCTCCTGCTAGAGTGTACATCACTCCACTATTCAATGGCATGATGCAAACACTTTGGCACAGTCAGCCAGAGATCTGGAACAAGTCAGCACTTTCTTTACCGTATAGTTTAGAATTAATGGATACATATGTTACTTCATCTATTCTTAATTTTTATAACTATTAATCTTATATTTCATAATTAGAACCTTAGACTTCATAACTATAGTAACTATGGCTTAAGCTTGTAGTATCTAGAATATTTGAATATATATTTAGTCAGCAATATTGTTGTTGAAATTATAGATTTAAAACAGTTAAAAAAAACTGTTCTAGATATGGGAATAGTTGTCTTAGGCTGCGTACACACTAGGCGTTTTTAAACGCACGTTTTAAAGAACCAAGAGTTCTACTAAAGCGCCCGACAAACATGCATTTTAAGAAAAATCTATAAATGCGCGCTTGGCCAAAAGCGCGCGTTTGAGTGTGTATGCCTATGTAGAACTCTAGGTTCTTTAAAACGCACGTTTAAAAACGCCTAGTGTGTACACAGCCTTAGTCTTGAACTAAGGCTGCGTACATTATCATATCTGTTTTTTTCTATCCTAAATACTAAAAAGATTTTCAACAAGTTCATCATGGAATTGGTTAAGCCCACAAAAGAGCAACTGGATAATAAAGGAGGTTTGACATATTCATGTAAATCAACCAAGAAAAAGTTCCCAAAGGATCCAATTCAGATCTCTGCTATATGCTTTGGCATGTTTCAGATATTCAACTGTCAGAAGAATCTGTTTAAAATCACTTATATACAAGAGAAAAACTAAAAATAAAATGACTTTATTATGCATAACAATAATTTACATAATATTGAAAAATATATGAACATATATTTAGCAATGTAATGAGTTTGAAATATTTATAAGTCTATGAAAATTTAAATTATGTTATTCTTATTAATATAAGTAAAAAAAATAAATGTATTTTTATTTAAAGCAAATAATAATATAACACAATTTGTTTTATATTATTCTGTCTACAAATTTTAAAGAAATTAAATATATGATTCTGTAAAAATTATTTTTATTATATAA